>NW_026706375.1:0-184599 GCF_029867415.1 Vicia villosa | reverse complement strand
GACTGATTGCGAAGACTTACTAGGATGATAGTAAGTGGGTCATACCATCTACGATAAACTCACTCCAGCTACGATAGTAAGCAGGTATGGCTAACTGCGACGACTTACTAGCATAAAAGTAAGTGGGCCACACCATCTTTGACAAGCTTACTCAAACTACGATAACAAGGAGATATGGCTAACTGCGACAACTTACTACAGCTATAGTAAGTGGGCCACATCATCTACGATAAACTTGTTGAAACTACGATAGTGAGCAGGTACGGCCGATTGCAACGACTTACTAGCACAAAAGTAAGTGGGCCACACCATCTACGATAAGCTTACTCAAACTACGATAGAGAGTGGGTATACGATCCGCGACGACTTACAATGACTATAGTAAGTGGGTTACCTACGAACTACAAACCCTTGCTAACACTATAGCAAGGTAATTACTTTCCACGCGATAGCAAGGCATTCCTTTCTTCACATTTCATTCACAATGATTCAAAGCCCAAGAGTTTCATCAAGACATTTCCTTAAGCAAGAAGCTCTTAAAGCTAGGGTTTGGTACTCCCCTGAGGGAATTAGCAAAGCAAAGCCTCTAATGAAATTCTCCATGACCTATTATGATCTAAGGTACCTCCATGTCAAAAGTCAAGGGCCAATTCCAAAGTGTACTTGTTCAACAGCTCAGATGATTCACAGTCAACTGGTTTGACTTAAAGGTCAACCATAATCGAAGCACAGTCAAAACCTCTGACTTTTGGTCAACATCAAGTATGGAAGAATGTATCCATTATTTGATCAAAGGTTGATCATGATTCATCAATAGAAACTCAGAAAGGAACAGATGCAAAAAGATTTAAATTCGGGCTTTTATAGGAGAAAGTCAACTCAACTTTGACTGACCATCAAAAATCCCCCACTCAAAGCCTATTTTGAAGGAAATTGGATTCTCTACAATTTGGCCTCTCACAAGCCAAGGTCAGAAATGCTTCATTTAGGAGATATAGCACAAAAGATTATAGGTCCTTTTCAAAAGTCAACCAAAGACTGTTTTTTGTCAAAGGGCATATTATCAAGATAAAATCCCCAAATGAAAAATATGTTCCATAGTGGCTTATAGAGGACCTCTTAAGGTTTCCAAAAAGTCCTAGAACTCCTTCATAGCTTAAAAATTGAGAGAGATACACCTTGTCAAAGTTGGGTGATTTTGGAGGCAAAATGGGAAATAAAAGAGGTTCAAATTGGAATTTTTTGCAAATGGGCCTATATTTTTATGATTCAACCTTGGTCCACAAGTCACTTATGTTACCCAAACCAAGTGCCACGAATTTTATCTTTTTATTTGATTTTATATGATTTTTATTTCATTTAAAAATGATTTAAAATAATATAATTAAAGAAAAATCAAATATTATGTGAAAAAGATTCACATTGACTAATTCCAATCACAATTATGTCAAAATTACAATATATTTTCGTGGACAAATAATTGGAAAGAATTGGTACAAAATTTGGCAAAAAAAGAAAGTCTCCATTCAAGTTTCAAATCAAATCTTCAAGCCTTGGCAAGATTGAATTCCAAAAGATTTCTGATTGTTTTAAGTGACCTAATTCGTACCCTATAAGTACTCAACACAAGACAAGGGACTAGGGGACGAAAATTCTGGGCAAGGAAGCATATGCAAGAACGCAAAAAATCTCCAAAGAACTCATATTCGGTTTTTGAGATTTAAGAGGATATAACAAGATGTGGAGGGTGGAGAAGCTTCCTCAAGACATTCTGAAGGTGTTTGGATCCCTACGCTTCATCAACACCCCCAGAACTTCCTCCAATTTGCCAAGGTATGTGTCTCTGAAAATTGGATCGATTAGCTTGTGTCTTGCATCCCCATGGATTTCTAATTGCATATTATGATTGTGTTTGATATTGTGAACGTGTGTGTATAATTAATTTAGTTTCTGGGCGTGTCTCGTATGAATCTCCATTAAAGGTCTGAGTCATGCTTTAGGGTTTCAAATTAGGGCTTTTTGTTAGGATGAAAATTAGATCAAATTGAATGTGTGTTTGAATTCGTATGATCTGGACGAAGCTTTCTGAATGGGTGTGAAACATTTTTTATTAGGCATAGGCTATTCGCTATTATCCAGGTACATTTACTACGAACGAATCTCTAACAGATTCGTAGCTAAATTATGAGAGATTTGCAGGTCTGGGGGTGGAAGACGATGAGCTGGCATCGTCTGGTTCATTAGTTTGAATTTCGCGCGCTTAAAATTCCATTTAGTCTCTTTGTGTTTTATTTAATGAATTGAGAGTGTATACTAAACAAGGCGCTTCGCTAGTTGAGTTGGCAAAAGGGTGGATTGAGTGAGCAACGGGACGAGGGTTCGATCCCTCACTCCCATATTATTTTTTATAACAACGTTTGTTAGTGATTCCATAAACATGCGCCCTAGGTTCCACCATAGTCCATACAATTTGAGCCATAGAAATCACCACCAGCCTAGATCCAATGCCCCAGATGTATTTCCATACCATGAACCCTCACGAGTGCCACACGGAATCACTCAGTTTTTTTTCTTAACGGGCCAGGCCCTTGCTATTAGCACCTCCCTAATTTCTTTTCTCAAAACAGTTTGTACCCCCTTCTAAAGAATAAAAAAAGGGATAATTAATAATAATATTTTTAATTGTGTATTATTTTCTCCTCGATCCGATTATAATTATTAGTCGCATTGACGAGAGATGAAATTTTTACTGATTAAAATAATTAATTTAATTTAACATTAATATTTGCCTTATTCCAAATTCTCTTATTGATCCGATTAAATCTATTGATCGTCTTAGATAAGAGATAATAATTAATTTATAAATTAATTCGTCATCGTGTAATAACTGAATATATTGGTTATGAGAGTTGATGGTAAAAAATAACTTTATTAAAACACATTTAATTCGCTGCCCGCGACGATCAAATCTATTGATCATAGTAACCAGTGATACACAACTTAATTCGTTAATTATTATGATCAAACCTATTGATCATCAGACCTAACGAAAACATATTAAATCAGGGTTGTACGCCCACAACCTTAAAACACTTCCCAAACCTTTTCAAAACTGCGATTTATCATAACTACGATAAGGCAACTCAAAAGCCTTCAAACCATATCAGATCAAATTTAAAAAGGCGTACAACCCTTATCTCGAACTACCTAGACTCTGATCCTCCATAAGGAGGTACGTAGGCACTTGCCAACAAGACGAGTCCCCCTCCTCCAAACTCTAATCATGTCAATATAATTAGCCTTTTAACCCTATTAAACTGTCTGTTACCTTTCTTTATCTTTTTGCCACAAACCTTGAATTTACAATGCAAACCTTAGGAAAGGGTTTAGGGTGCCTAACACCTTCCCTCGACCTGAATATAGTATCTTACCCTGAATCTTTATAACAGCGCGAGGTTTCCTATTCGCCTTGATAGAATAGGTGGCGACTCTAAAGGTTAAATTTTAGGGCAGGTTGCTACAATATGAACTTAAATAATCTTCACATATGTAAACATAACCACAAGTCAATTCATATATTTTCAACAAATCATATGAAAACACAATCTCAAGTTTAGCATCACAGCAGAAACACACATCCCCAACCGGGCACACAATCATTCATACCAGCACATATGCATTCAATCATATATAATATCGTTAGAAAGTGCCCTTACCTTAGCAAGCTTTTCGATTATCTCTACTTTTCACCGTTTGAGTATTATCAAACCCTAAACCAAGTAATGTTTTACCATTAAATATAGAACTTTTTCCTTGGCAATTCTAATTTTTATATTTGATAATTCTAGTGGGATAAGTTTTTCTTTACTAATTGAATAATTCTACCCACGAGCACGTGTATAATAATTCTAATTGTAACTTATATTAGTGTAACTAGTAAAATTACATTAAAATTTTCAATGAATTGAATATTCTAAATTAAAGTAGATTCTTCTTAAATAAAAATATCTTTCTCTAAAAATAATAATAAAATCTTATTATAAAGACAGGTTTATTAAATTATATTAACTTCCAAAATTTTGATTCATAGAAACCTGATAAATTTTAAATAAGATAATCTGATAGTGAATATATATGAAATCCATGACAAAAATAGTTATTGCATAAATATCTTTAGGATCAAAACAAAACAAATTTCACCAAAAAAGTAACTAATTCTTAATACATAGTTTTATAATATATCATATTTATCTACCAAAATTTGTATTTCAAATGGAAGGTTAGTCGAGAATTTAAGAGTTAAGTTTACCATGATATAGAAATATCACTTCCATTTTAATTTAAAAATATTACTATAAATTTAAAAGTCCTTAAAAAGTATTATTTTCTATATTACAATAAATTCATCCGAAATGTGATATTAATTTAAAAATGAACAAGATTATATTTCGGGAATCATACCAAAAATATGCTTTCTCTATTTTATAAACAAAAATTATTCCATATAATTTTGTACATCTAAAATGAACAGATTTATATCAAATATTTTATTTAAAACAAAGTAGATAAATCATCTATTAATATATATATATATATATATATATATATATATATATATATATATATATATATATATATATATATATATATATATATATATAAATAAATAAATTTAAATCTCAAATTAAATTAAAACCATAATAAAATTATTTATTTCAAAACATAAATAAAATCTAATCTGAAATAGATTGGCTTAATATGGTAAAATTAGGATACATTCTATACAAAATCTCCTTCAGTTAAAATTTAGTTCTCTTTTTATTTCATAACTCTTTAAAATTTAGTTAAAATTAGAAATTTTTTCTTCTATCATAACTCTTTACAATTTAATACTCATGTTCCATGAATGGTTTTGTTTTTCCAGAGAATAGTGATAAGTCTCAAGTTTATCAATTTATTATCATATTCTTTCACACTCTAAGTTACTATTTTTCAAGCAAAATCATAAGTAACAAGATATATAATTAAGTAAAAGAAATCATACCCAATTAAATTTTTGAGCTTTCAAAAAAAGAAGAAATGATGTAGAGGAGAAGAGAGGATGTGAAAAAGTGATATGATGTGTTTCTGCAGAGAGAGAGAGAGAGAGAGAGAGAGAGAGAGAGAGAGAGAGAGAGAGAGAGAGAGAGAGAGAGAGAGAGAGAGAGAGAGAGAGAGAGAGAGAGAGAGAAATGTGTGATGGTGTGACTGTTGGTTATCTAATGATATGTATATATAAACTCTAACATCGATCAACACCCCTTCGATAAAATACTGTTAGAGATAACTATACTCCCTAACCATCAAATATCTCTCTAACACATGCAATGTCATGATTACAAGAAGAAAATATCATGATATTTTTTTTCTGTTGGTGATGCTTAGTAATTTCCTCATGCCTACGTAAGTAAACTTGTACAATGCCATATCTTTATTTTTTTCACCGAGATATAGGTATAGAAAAATACCCGGAATAAATAACAGTTGAACGTGCATTTTATCGAAAAATAAAAATGAATATGTTAAAATGATCTACGCGGTACGAAGTTTAATAAAACAGACTGAAAATGATCAAAATCTTAAATAAAAATACCCGGTTAAATAAGCTCTGACAGGTAAAAGTATAATCGTAAATTGCGTTAAAAAAATAAAACGAGCTTACCTACTCGCTCTATGCGTAATATTGATTAATAAAATAATCTGGTACAGATCAAAACTCGAAATATTTCGCTCACTAATTTTCGTATACTGATGATTTGTTTCGACCGGTATGCCTGAAAACTTCTACTTAATTTTTTGATAAAAGTGACGAGTCTTTTTCATAGATAATTAAAACTATTAGAGCATCGTGGAAAATATTACTAAATTTCGATAGTGCTCCGTGTCGCGTGAAAATCGGGATGAGACACCGGATGCCTTCTCTGGGCTTGATGCTCAAGAAAATGATTTTTTGTTTTTTGTCACGACCAAACTTCTTATTGTTTCCAAAGTAGGAAAAGGAAAAAAGTTGCAATAACCTTAAAAGATATGCAAAGCAAATAATACAAAATTAAAAGCAATGCAAAAGTGGGGGAGAGATCTTGGGTAAGAGGGTTGGTTATACGAAGGGAAGGTATTAGCACCCTACGTATCTATAGTACTCTATAGGTTTCTTTGTTATGTTTGTTTCATTCTATGTTATTGGGAGGTTTTCTGTTGTAAGATAGGTGGGACCTAAGGTGTTTGTTTGATTATGCTGGCAAAGATCATCGCGATCCTCTGCATACATATCCCTTAGAGGGAATTAGAGCATCTGTAGCTCGGGGTCTATGGGTGCTAAGGTTTGAGTGGTTTGAGGGAGATAGAAGTTTTGCTCGCCAAGGATACGACCTTGTGCCTACGTATTCTCAAAGGGATGTTGAGAAAGTCAGAGCAATCGTAGTTCCCACTTATGCTAGTGGAAACAAAGGATAAGAGACAAATGTCATCTTAATGCTCGATGTATCTAATCTATATCATCACATACATCTGTTTGATTTTTGTTTGAATCTTTTCATTATAAGACCTGGGCTGTGCCACTTATGGTGCTTAGAATGATAAAGATGTTTTTGTTTAGCCAGCCTTGTGTCAAAAACAAGTTTGATTAGCCAGCCTTGTGGCAAAAACTTTTGGTAAGTCAGCCTTGTGACAAAAAGTTTTGATTAATCAGCCAGCCTTGTGGCAAAAGTTTCGACGAAGCCAGCCTTGTGGCAAAAACTTTGATTAATCAGCCAGCCTTGATGCAATAGATTTGATTGATTAGCCAGCCTTGTGGCAAAAAGTTTGATTGATTGATTGTGATGATATAGAAGAGATACTCCTATCATGGAGATGATATGTGTCTAATCTCCTAGGGTATTTGTTTTTGGATTATGGGGATGCTTATAATAAGCCCGTGGGTCCTTGTACGAAGCCCAAGAGGAGGCTATCCGAGGGTCCTTGCATTGTAAGCCCAACAGGAGGCTATAGGAGGGACAATTGAGGGTCCTTGCATTGTAAGCCCAAAAGGAGGCTATGGGAGGGATAAGTCGTTTGTATAAAGCCCAAGAGGAGGCATGGTATAGTTGGTTTGAGCTCTTAGAGCGATTTCACCGGGAAACCATACTCTATGTCCTAACCTAAACTAAGGGAGATTCTTTGCACGAAGCCCAATAGGAGGCTATGGGGAACCTAGTGTTGTACTCAGTTGAACAAGTATATATAACATGATCACAAATATGATCAAGTACGAACAAATATGAACAAGTACATGAACAGTTATATATGACAAGGTGTGTGTGTGTACAATGGAGTTTATGAAGGAAATATACCTGTAAGGATGATCAGTTTGTGTACACGGGGCTCAGGGCTTATACTCGGGGAGAGGCCCATTGAGTTTATTCAAAGCTATGTATACAAATATTTACAAAAAGGGGTTTGGGACTTATACTTTGAGGGAGGCCCAATGAAGATTTTGAAGAAAACCCTAATTTTTTATTTGTTATTCAAAGGTTTAAATCAAATTGATCGAGGTATAAAAAAGATAGGAATATATATGAAGAAAAACCTAATTTTATATAAAGGAGTAGGGCTTACACCTTAAGGGATGCCCATGTTGTTTTATAAAACATGGTTGATTGATTAGTAAAAAAAACGCGAGGTTTCGTCGTTTGAAAACACTTTGAAAGTTCTGTTTTGAAAGAAGTTTTCTGTTTAAAGAAAAACTGTACAAAGAAAAGGAATGGGACTTACACTCTCTAATATTCGAGAGGCCCATTGTTTTGAAAATGACTTGATCAATCAAAAAGATTTAATCAAGAGTTTTTGAAAAGAAAACCAAAAAGAAATGGTTTATTGTTTTGAAAAACTGTGATCGTTTGTTGAAAATAGTCTGAATTTTGACAAAAGTCAACTTAATTAAGATAAAGGCAAAGATTATACTCAATTAAGACCTACGTGATTAGGGTTTGATCACAAAAATAATTACAAGTGATTAGGTTTGAAAAATCAAATGAAAAACAATATTTAAAGTATTAAAAACACTTAAAACAAGTCCTTTTAAACCTAATAAAAATATATCAAATAAATATTATTTTTGTGATTTTTTTGGACATTCATAAAATATGTATATTAAATAAAGAATGTACAAAAAATGAAGTAAAAATGATGATTTTTGATTGGTTAATGAATTGATTGAAGTTGTGAAGAAAAATGAAGAAAAATAGTGTTAAAAAATAAGGTTTGTCTTCCAAAGGGCTTGAACCCACGCCCTTAGGTTTACCAGCCAAGTGAGCTGCGCGCAGCTTGTTAATGATACATGTTCCATTCAATATATTAAAAAACAAACATTTGAAATTTATGAACAAAAAATGGCGCCAAGAACACCATCCCCATTTGAATTTGAAAATCTTCAAAATTGAACCCAATTGATCAAGTGAAGGGTCTATCTCACTCGTTTTTTCACGAGGATCATGATGGTGTCCTCATAATTCATTTATTTTTGCTCTAAGGTGATCAATTTTGTGATGAACACGAAGAACCCTAATATGACAAATCATTGTGAAATCGTGTATGATCATGATATGATGCAATTGATTGAGGGTTAATGATCCATACACATGCAGAAACATGATGGCAAAGAAATATTTCATTTATGATGCATGTATGATGGAGTTTGAAGTTCAAGAGAGCTTACCTTAAAAGTGGCAAAATTGGACATCGAATTCGTGCTTGGAGGTGTTACAGATGTTGTTTCTTGATCTGGACAACTTCAATGATGATTATGGAACATGTTTGAATGCTTGGAATAAACTGAATTCATCAGGATCACTCCATGGAACCCGATCTGCAGTAGGGCCAAGTATGAATCGAGCTTGATGATTATGAGGTTACAGGCTATATGTGATGGATTGGATAGTTCATATGTGATATATATGAGGTGTTGGAAGTGTTAGTTTGGACAGAATTGAGCTTGAATGGATTTTGACATGATAAGGCTCATTTTATGTTCATAGGGAGCATGGATAGTGATTCTGAGTTTTGGGTGTTTTGGTGAGGTTTCAATGGTTCAAACAACTTCCATATGATATTTAGGAAGTGTTAGAAGCAACACTTTGCTCAGAAATTGCAAGAGATGGAAATTGCAATTCTTCCTCTTTGAAACTCATGAAACTTGCATTCTAAGAAAGAAAGAGAAATCCTATGATTTGTGAGGTTTTGGTGTGATTTTGAATGAGTTTTGAACCTCTATTTATAGGCCAAGGATTCTGAATACAAAGCTTTGCAAGTTGAGATTAGAATGGTGATTTGGCATTTGGAGATAAAATGGAATCTTTGCATTAAATGCAAAATAGTTAAAATCTAAACCATGGTTAAAATTTCCCAAGCTTCTTATCTCTTTCCAATCTGATCACAAACCAGAAATATCTTCCAATTATTTCTTGTTTATGTCATTGCTTGCATCATAAGGTAAAATAGTTCATAACTTTGTGAAAAATGACTTGAAATTTCAAGTGAAATGATCACTAATGGCAAAATTCAAAACCATAGCTATGCTCCATATTTTTTCATGCTCTTGGACATTTTGGAAAGCTCTTGTTATGTACTTCAAATCCCTAGTTGAAAGTTTCTTCAAGACCTTTAAGGAAATGGGTGAAAAAGATCCATGAACTTTCAAGAAAAGGAGGTTTTAAGTGAATTTTTCAAAAGATACCAACTTTGAAGCTCCATATCTCTTAAATGGTTGATCTTATGGAAAAAAATTATATGTGAAAAAGTTTTTTATTGGATCAAAATCTACAACTTTCATGTTGGAAGTTTTTTTCAGTTTGTAGGTGAAATTTTGAGATATTCCCTTCCAAAGTTTAGAAAAAACCATTGAAA
The DNA here is from genome assembly GCF_029867415.1 of Vicia villosa. NCBI lineage: Eukaryota > Viridiplantae > Streptophyta > Magnoliopsida > Fabales > Fabaceae > Vicia > Vicia villosa. The sequence continues at coordinate 174,681 of NW_026706375.1, read as the reverse complement.
ACACTTAGAAATTTTTCTAAGTATGAAAAGTCAAACTTTTGACTTTTTGATTCTTGATTGATTTTCTTGATTTTCCTTGATAAAATGACTTCATATATCATATATGGATGATTTAAAACTTCAAAAGTTATGGTTGACCAAAATTTCCAAAAAGTCAATGGTGATCTTGTATAGTTGACTTTTTCAAACGAATCGCGTTTTTGGAGATTTCAAATGAACCAAGCTATCCTCACCAAATGAATGGTATGAATGGATCACATTGAGTTATTGGAGTACCTTGAGCCATGGTTTAAGTTGTGGCACCATGTCCTGATTAAAAAGTCAGTTGTTCAGGTGAATTAGGTCAAAAACCCTAATTATCGACCAGATGAAATTGATGACTGTGGATCTTGAATTGAGATACAATTTCCATTGGATATTGTCATAGGGATTATTTGAAGATGATTGAACACTTTGATCGATGCCCTGGAGCCTTTTAGGGTTTCCCAAATGTGATCCCTGATTTCAGTCCCTGATAGTTCAAAACCTAAGTCTGATGACTTGAAATTTCATTGTTGATCAATCCTTGTGTGAGAGATGTCTTGAGCCAATAGATTAGGCCAAGATGATGTACTTGGGGTCTTGAGGTCATGTCCCAAGCCATTAGGTCAAATCCTGAGCAAAAGTCAGGAGTATGCAGTCTTCAGTCAAAACCCTAATCTGGTTGATTCAAAGCCTTTGAGCTTGTTGAAATGAATCTTTGAGGACCAAATGTTGATTGTTGATGAAGATGGTTCATTTGAGATAAAGGGAGAACAAAACCCTAATTGATTGTTACTTGTACTGATGAGTGATTTCTTGATTAAACCCTGCTGAGTCACAAGTAGCAAACACAAGCTATGCAATTTGTTAGTGATGCAAATGATGCATATGCTATGATATGAGGTGGTATCTTAGGTCAAAAATTGGGGTATGACACTCCGGTATGGTTTCAACCACTCGATGTTTATTTATAGACCATTTATTAAAATTAACGATTAAAAACCTCTAACTCCCTTATTAATCTTACACCCTGATACTTATAGTTACATAAAACTATGGGTCTTACATTACTCCCCTCCTAAAAGAAGTTTCGTCCTCAAAACTTGAGGCAAGAGTAACAACTCAACTAGTTATTAGTAACACCACACTAGCACGACAGTGCGCCTATTACAACCCTCAACAAAGCCGCACAGACTCAGACTCTATACGCAAGCCTAGACATGACACTATAAGTTCAACACTCAAAATTGACCTTAAAAAAACATAATCACATATTCTAGGTCCTTTGGGATCCTAGATTCACTCTCAAGCTTTCAAAGTCACATTCTCGTCTCCACGTCACAACTAATTCCACTAGGGTTCACGTGAAGTGGTGATTGATTATCCTTATGATAAAATGCTAATTAACTTACACACTACCAAAGCAGGCAAGAGCCATCTATTCCATTCAACATGATCCCGTCTACTATCAATAAGAGATTAAGGGTGATCAATTCCTCAATTTGTCAATAGGTAGGCGCCAACCATGATGGTGGAATAAACCATCATTACCTAACTTCAATAGCGTGCTTTGTAACTTGTTCTCAAAGTCAAGCGAGGTACTAGGTTACAATAATCCATTCCACGCTTACTTAAATGTTTCTTCAATTTTCTACTACTTCATTCCCTTCGATGGGACACAATCGCCTAAAACACAATACATAGTCTCATTTACACTCACTTAGCAAGAAACATCGGTTAAGTATCCTCTAAAATAGTAGACATTAATAAATTGAGTACAATCTAATGTTTTTCACTCCAAATGAAGTCATATTCTACGTAGAGAACTTCACCACTTCGCCAACGTCCATAAATCCTTAGTTTTTTTTCCTTTAATCTCATAGTTATGGCGATTTGTCTATGTTCACATTTGAATCTCATTCTTAATCACAATCTTAATAATATAATCCCACATCCGGTTGGTGATTGCAACTCCCCAAATTTTCTTTCACATGCCTAAATTATGATATCTACAAGACACAGTTCACTTTACACCATTCTTATACTATTGCATCGACTCTAACACAACTATCTTATTTCCAAATCATTACCCAACATACCTTTGTGTACCTTGACATGGAATATTCCCTTTTTGTTGACAACCAGTGTTGGCATATTATGTCTTTCACGTTATCCTATACCTTCTTCCAAACTCACTTGAGTTTCTCTCCTCTTACCATTAAATTCTATTTTCCTCAAAAGAGCTTGTTGCCCTATCAATTCTTAACTAACATAAGTCACATCTCCAACATTTTTTTCCCTTAGAAATTTACCATCATGATTTCGAAGGTAAGTTTCCTTTTAGTCATAAATACAATACTCATTATCCGTGTGATAAAAGATTTTTTAACTGCGAGATTAGTCTCTTTCCACTTATACAACTTCTCAAATACATGCTTTAAGTCTGCGCACAACCTCGTCATCTATAGCATACAATCTTGATGTAATGATCAGTCTCCTTCTCATTTCCTATTTAAGTATATCATTGTAGTCCTTCTCTCAACTCCTTTTAAATTTAACCAATTAAACAACAAGGTTTCTGACCTCTCTTATAAAATATGAGTTACCTTCTCTCTTACTTGCTTGTACACCACATCAATCTTCCTTTGTGACTGACTATCTTTCCGATATCACCACTCCAAAAACCCTTATACTTGATCTTCTTCGATCATCTAGAAATTTAAAACTTCAAAATTTCAGCAACCTACCATCTACAGTTATTTCTTCAACATATCATGACCTTTATCTTGTTGACTTCAAACAACATCATTAATTTTCGTGACTATCTAAATGTCGTAATATTCTTTTATAACATGAACTGATATTTTTCACATAAGCTCTTGCTAATCATCCTAGAACATCTATTCAATCATTTATTCATTATTCATTTCTAACCTTTACTAAGGTACCAACAAACATATTTTTCGTGATCTAACGGTCGAAAAAGTATTCCTCGAAATTCCTAGTAAATCTCCAAACGTTGTCGTCCATGATTTGAATAATTTAACCCTTACCCATTTCAACTCTTATGATCACTTAAATTCATAGTGCTACTTGTACCTTCATCTCATATCAACCTTTATACTCATTTGATTCCGAACTACGCATAGCTTTTCACTTATCTATGTATTACTAGGTATCCTACCATCAATCATCACATGATTCATCCTTAATACATTTATTTACAATTCTAGCATAGCTTTAAACACCAAACTTTATCTCTTCAAGTACTTGCCAATTGCATAATCTTCTTCTAACTTAACTAGGTTCGCTTAACCATAACGTGCGATATCCGCTTACTTCCTAGAGAAGACACTTCATTACTATCCAAGTATTGTAATTATTTCCAATTGACATCCATGGTTGATCTTCAATTCCAAAGAGATATCACCTTATTAATAGTTAATAACCTTCATCTCATCTCATTCCAAACTGAAAAAAATGAACATCCAATAATTTTTCTCAAAAGATCCCCCCAAATAAGGTTCTTACTTGTAATCATTTGTAAGTTTAACTTCCACTTGATAAATCACAGTACGAGCTTTTCGGTCTAAGTCTTTTCCATAAATAGGCCCAGCGCAATGCCCAAGGTCATAAAATATTTGACCACTTGAATATAATTGCGTACAGAGTATTTGACAACAAGTAAAGGTCAAACCCACACACACAAATTAAGCATTCAGCTTTAAGAACAAACTTCGCAAACAAACACAGACAACACTCTGAAACAAAACCCTAAGCTGATCTTTAACTCCTAGCCAAAGACATTCACATCTTGCAAGTCTTAACGACACCAGGATACCTTAACTATCCCCAATTGCTAATAGCCTGGGTGGTCGTTAGCCACAACAGAATAATAGTAGAGGGTCACGATCTAAAAATAGCATACATGAAAGAATACACACATGCAAGTAAAACATGATATACAACAGTCACAATATTTATTTCAATAAATAAAGTAATGCACAAATATCCAAATGCAGACTCTACATGGGTGTGATCCCCCTAACCGGGTTCCTCACATGCATGAATTCCGGAATTTTACCTCTCCGCAGAGAGTCGTAGGCACATCCTACTAAAAAGGTTCTGCCTCACTAAAAGTGATCCCAACAGACACCGAGGTACTGCCTCACTAAAAGTGATCCCAATAGACACCGAGGTACTGCCTCACTAGAAGTGATCCCAACAGAAACCAACTCAATAAAATCCCGCAGGATTAGGTGGGCTCCTCCTCTAGAGTCCTCACCCGGTGCAGTCCTCTTGACATACACGCAACTATGATATGCATGAGCACATATATGCAAATGCATCATAATATTTCTCAATAGTCAAATCATATATTCAACAAATCATATGAACTTACATAATCTTCACATATGTAATCATAACCACAAGTCAATTCATATATTTTCAACAAATCATAAGAAAACACATTCTCAAGTTTAGCATCACAGCAAAAACACACATCCCCAACCGGGCACACAATCATTCATACCAGCACATATGCATTCAATCATATATAATATCGTTAGAAAGTGCCCTTACCTTAGCAAGCTTTTCGATTATCTCTACCTTTCACCGACGGAGTATTATCAAACCCTAAACCAAGTAATGTTTTACCATTAAATATAGAATTTTTTCCTTGGAAATTCTAATTTTTATATCTGATAATTCTAGTGGGATACGTTTTTCTTTACTAATTGAATAATTCTACCCACGAGCACGTGTATAATAATTCTAATTGTAACTTATATTAGTGTAACTAGTAAAATTACTTTAAAATTTTCAATGAATTGAACATTCTAAATTAAAGTAGATTCTTCTTAAATAAAAATATCATTCTCTAAAAATAATAATAAAATATTAATATAAAGAAAGTTTATTAAATTATATTAACTTCCAAAATTTTGATTCATAGAAACCTGATAAATCTTAAATAAGATAATCTGATAGTGAATATATATGAAAACCATGACAAAAATAGTTATTGCATAAATATCTTTAGGATCAAAACAAAACAAATTTCACCAAAAAGTAACTGATTCTTAATACGTAGTTTTATAATATATCATATTTATCTACCAAAATTTGTAATTCAAATAGAAGGTTAGTCGAGAATTTAAGAGTTAAGTTTACCAATCATGATATAAAAATATCACTTCCATTTTAATTTAAAGATATTACTATAAATTTAAAAGTCCTTAAAAAGTATTATTTTTTTATATTACAATAAATTCATCCGAAATGTGATATTGATTTAAAAATGAACAAGATTATATTTCGGGAATCATAACAAAAATATGCTTTCTCTATTTTATAAACAAAAATTATTCCATATAATTTTGTACATCTAAAATGAACAGATTTATATCAAATATTTTATTTAAAACAAAGTAGATTAATCATCTATTAATATATATATATATATATATATATATATATATATAAATTTAAATCTCAATTTAAATTAAAACCATAATAAAATTATTTATTTCAAAACATAAATAAAATCTAATCTGAAATAGATTGGATTAATATTGTAAAATTAGGATACATTCTAAACAAAATCTCCTTCAGTTAAAATTTAGTTCTCTTTTTATTTCATAGTAAGCAAGTATTAGAAAATACAATTATATTTCAATTAATACTTACTCCTCAACACATACATCTTTAGAAATTTTTTCTTCTGTCGTAACTCTTTACAATTTAATACTCATGTTCCATGAATGGTTTTGTTTTTCCAGAGAATAGTGATAAGTCTCAAGTTTATCAATTTATTATCATATTCTTTCACACTCTAAGTTACTATTTTTCAAGCAAAATCATAAGTAACAAAATATATAATTAAGTGAAAGAAATCATACCCAATTCAATTTTGAGCTTTCAAAAAAAGAAGAAATGATGTAGAGGAGAAGAGAGGATGTGAAAAAGTGATATGATGTGTTTCTGCCGAGAGAGAGAGAGAGAGAGAGAGAGAGAGAGAGAGAGAGAGAGAGAGAGAGAGAGAGAGAGAGAGAGAGAGAGAGAGAGAGAGAGAGAGAGAGAGAGAGAGAGAGAGAGAGAGAGAGAGAGAGAGAGAGAGAGAGAGAGAGAGAGAGAGAGAGAGAGAGAGAAATGTGTGATGGTGTGACTGTTGGTTATCTAATGATATGTATATATAAACTCTAACATGGATCAAGAGCCCTTGGATAAAATACTGTTAGAGATAACTATACTCCCTAACCATCACCATCAGATATCTCTCTCACACATGCAATGTCATGATTACAAGAAGAAAATATCATGATTTTTTTTTTCTGTTGGTGATGCTTAGTAGTTTACTCATGCCTACATAAGTAAACTTGTACAATGCCATATCTTTATTTTTTTTCACCGAGATATAGGTATAGAAAAATACCCGGAACGAATAACAGTTGAACGTGCATTTTATCGAAAAATAAAAATGAATATGTTAAAATGATCTACGCGGTACGAAGTTTAATAAAACAGACTGAAAATGATCAAAATCTTAAATAAAAATACCCGGTTAAATAAGCTCTGACAGGTAAAAGTATAACTGTAAATTGCTTTAAAAAAATAAAACGAGCTTACCTACTCGCTCTATGCGTAATATGGATTAATAAAATAATCTGGTACAGATCAAAACTCGAAATATTTCGCTCACTAATTTTCGTATACTGATGATTTGTTTCGACCGGTATGCCTGAAAACTTCTACTTAATTTTTTGATAAAAGTGACTAATCTTTTTCATCGATAATTAAAACTGTTAGAGCATCGTGGAAAATATTACTAAATTTTCGATAGTGCTCCGGTATGGTTTCGACCACCCGATGTTTATTTATAGACCATTTATTAAAATTAACGATTAAAAACCTCTAACTCCCTTATTAATCTTATACCCTGATACTTATAGTTACATAAAACTATGGGTCTTACACCTTCCATCCTAGATAAATGGTCGGCTACAACGTTTTCGGTTCCCTTTTTATCTTTGATTTCCAAATCAAATTCTTGTAGTAGTATGATCCACCTTAATAGTCTAGGTTTTGCATCTTGTTTAGCTAGTAGATACCTAATGGCTGCGTGGTCAGTGTAAACTATTATCTTCGCTCCTATCAGATAGGAACGAAACTTATCTAACGCGAAGACCACGGCCAGGAGTTCCTTTTCAGTTTTGGCGTAATTCATTTGCGCAGGGTATAAGGTCCTACTTGCATAGTATATTTCGTGGAGTTTCTTATCTTTCCTTTGGCCTAAGACTGCTCCTATAGCATAGTCGCTTGCATCACACATAATTTCAACCGGTAAATTCCAGTCGGGTGGTTGCATTATGGGTGCGGATATAAGGGCTGTCTTTAGTACTTCAAAGGCTTCCAAACATTCATCGTTGAAATCAAACTTAACGTCTTTCATTAGAAGTCTAGTCAGAGGTTTAGAGACTCTAGAAAAGTCCTTTATGAATCTTCAATAGAAACCTGCGTGTCCTAAGAAGCTCCGTATCTCTCTGACTGTTTTTGGGGGTTAGAGATTTTCTATTACTTCGATCTTTGATTTATCGACTTCAATTCCTCTTTCGGAGAAAACGTGTCCAAGTACAATCCCTTGTTTAACCATAAAGTGACACTTTTCCTAGTTTAGGACGAGGTTAACTTGTACGCATCTGTCCAATATTTTTCTAGATTAGAGAGACATCCTTCGAAATCTTCCCCACACACAGAGAAGTCGTCCATAAAGACTTCCATGATGTTGTCTATGTAATCAGCAAAAATTGACATCATGCATCTCTGAAATGTCGCAGGGGCGTTACATAATCCGAACGACATTCGTCTATAAGCGAATGCTCCATAAGGGTACGTGAAGGTTGTTTTCTCTTCGTCGTCAGGGTGAATTGGGATTTGAAAGAATCCTAAGTAACCATCCAGGTAGCAGTAATAGAAATGTTTTGCTAAACGTTCGAGCATTTGGTCAATAAAGGGAAGAGGGAAATGGTCTTTCCTTGTGGCTTTGTTTAACTTACGATAGTCAATACACATCCTTGTTCTAGTCACCTTTCTTTCGGCTATAGATTCGCCTGACTTATTTACGGTAACTATTATGCCTCCCTTCTTTGGTACATAATGACCAGACTTACCCACTGACTATCAGAGATTGGATATATAATTCCAGCATTCAGAAGTTTGGTAACATCATCTTTAACTAATGTTCTCAGGATAGGGTTAATCCTTCTTTGATGCTCCCTAGATGTTTTGCAATCTTCTTCCAACATGATGCGATGCATACATATGAAAGGGCTTATTCCTTTCAGATCAGCAATGTTATATCCTAACGCAGATGGATACTTCCTTAATACTTGTAATAGCTTCTCGGTCTCTATGGCTCCTAGATCTGCGTTGACTATTAATGATCTTTTGAGCTCATCGTCTAGATATTCATACCTAAGAGTCTTGGGTAATGGTTTAAGGTCCAAGGTTGGTTTCTTTGGGAAAGGCATAGGGTTGGGTGTTAAAGCTAAGCATTCTCTTAAACTATCGTCTCGATATTCCGGATGCCAATTGTCATCTTCCAAAATTAGGGGCATCGGAATCTTTATAACTTCAGAGTAAGATCCTTCTGATAATCCTATCTCTCTTACACATTCATCAATAACATCCACCAGATAACATGTATCTTCTATAGCTGGGGCTTGAAGTAAATGTGTTAGAATAAACTCGACCTTCTCCTCACCTACTTCGAATGTCAACTTGCCTTTCTTTACGTCTATAATGGCTCCAGCGGTAGCTAGGAAAGGTCTTCCTAAGATTATAGGAGTATTGACGTCTTCCTTTATGTCCATAATTATGAAATCCGTAGGGATGTAGAATTGTCTAATGCGGACGAGTACATTTTCAAGAACACCTACAGGATACTTGACAGATCGGTCTGCAAGTTGCACTAACATCTTGGTTGGTCTTAGATCTCCCATGTTTAGTTTCTCGCAAATGGACAAAGGCATTAGGCTAATACTAGCTCCTAAGTCGCATAAAGCTTTGTCTATGACAAATTTTCCTATATTGCATGGTATGGAGAAACTTCCTGGGTCTTTCAGCTTAGGTGGCATTTTATTTTGAATTATGGCACTACATTCAGCAGTGAGTGTTACGGTCTCGTTGTCTTCTAATTTCTTTTTATTGGATAGGATTTCTTTTAGGAACTTAGCATATGAGGGCATTTGGTTAATAGCTTCTGTAAACGGAATTGTAATGTTTAGTTGTTTAAGAAGTTCGACAAATTTCTTAAATTGCCCTAAGTTTTTAGATTTCTCGAGTCTTTGAGGGTACGGGATAGGTGGTTTATAAGGTGGTGGAGGTATGTATGGCGCTTCTTTCTCCTCCGTCTCGCCTTCCTTGTCCTCTTTCTCTTTCAGATAACTTGTTTTATCCTTGGGTCTACTTTCCTCCTCAGTTGTCTTCCTAGGGCTTTGGAATATAGCAGGGTTTTTAAGCCTAGGGTCAGTCGGTTCGGCCATCTCTCTACCACTTCGCAGAATAATAGCATGAGCATGTCCTTTTGGGTTTGGTTGTGGTTGTCCTGGAAATGTCCCAGCAGTTGCGACAGTAGGTGCTTGTTGCTGTGCCGCTTGAGAGATTTGTGTCTCGAGCATCTTGTTGTGAGTGGCCAACGCGTCTACTTTAGTCGCTAACTGTTTGATTTGCTCATTAGTGTGCATGTTCTGGTTTATGAAATCCTTATTAGTCTGAGTTTGAGTGTCTATGAAATTTTCCATCATTATTTCTAAGTTAGACTTTCTAGGGATGTTAGGAGAAGCGAATGGTGCCTTTTGATATCCAGTTGGTACACTGGGTGCTTGATGTAACACCCGTATAATTTTATTATTAATTTAAATTGGATATTTAATTAATAATTGGAATTATTAAGAATTTTGTGGAGATAATAGAAATAATGGTTGATGGCATTTGGGCCATGTGAGAGATTAGTAAGAAGAGGGGGGGTGTGGTGTAGTAAAGCCCTTACTCATTTAATATTATTTTTCATAAAATATTCAGAATTGGGAATTGGGAAAGAAAGAAAGAACGTGAAAGAACAGAATTGGGAACAAGGAACGTGAAGGAGAACCGTAGAGGGAGAGACCAAGAACCAAGACTTTTATCTGGGGTAAGGGGAGAATCTCTGTTTAATCTCTTTTATCGTATTATGTGTGATAGTACGGATTAGGAGTATGATTGGATCCATTGATTCTATATTCTGAATTTTCATCTGTGTTCATCATTGAATTTGGACTGTTAATCCCTAATAACTGATAGATTTAGAGTATGATGAATGAAATTGATTATGGGATCATATAATATGGTTATGGACGAATTCGTATGCTGTTTAGATGTGATTTTTCTGGTTTTTAGACTCAAAATCGTGGACTGGTATGAGTAAAGACGAATGGGTTTTGGACTGTTACGAATTCTGCAGGTTCTAGGCATTTTCTGGTGTTTCGCGTATGAAACAGTGCCATACGCGTATGGGATGAGGTCATACGCGTATGGGGGACACTCCCAATGGGCTATACGCGTATGATACGTGTCATACCCCAAATTTGTCCTACCCTTTATTTTTATCTGGCTTATAGCTTTTGAATCATATGCATACTTCCATTAGGTCATTTAACAAAACATACATCATTAATCAATAAATTTGGCAGGGGATCGAGGTCATAGATGGAACCAGGGTTTCATATGGATTCAGGTGGACTTGTTCAATTGAAGTTTTCTTTGGCCATGAATTAGGGTTTATTTCCCTGATCTCTAAAATCAAGAAACAAAGTTGGTGTTCTAAAGCATTTGGTGGACAGCCATTGTCAGGGTTATCTTCTCAATAAAGGTTCCATGTAAATCAAAGTTTCTCCTTCTATGAGGGTTTGTTTTCAAACAGAGGGCCCATGAACCATAGATTGAGGTTCACTTCTTTATGCTAATGTTCATCAGCTGATTCTACGGTCCATATTCTTTGTATTATCATCATGATGGTTCGTGCCTTGGGTTGTTCACCTAATTACTTGTGTGGCAAATATTTGTTTTGAGCCTCAAGCATGGATGTTAAAATGAGACATGGTGTTTTCAGGCCTTGAGAAGCTATTTGCAAAGACTTTGACTTTTGGTCAAAAGTCAACAGTGAGATTGAGTTTTGAATCGTTCCAATTGGGTTTCTCCATTCGAGTTGCAATTGAAGAAAGATCCGAAATTCAAATAATGCATATGGAGGGAAAATGAGAATTCAAACATTATTTGGAACCTATCACAAATATGGTCAAGGATATCACAAAGTCTATACTACATCCATTCAATTGTGTTACTGGAAAAATTACAAAAAAGGGGCTATCTTTGATATTCTCCACACGACCAAAAGGTGAACAACCCTCACCATTTTCAACAGGCTCCACATCATCATTTTATTCCAGTTTAATAAAACCCCACCTGCATAATTCATAAACAGCCATAGAATAAACCATTCAAAACCAAGTACATACATTCCTTCATCATATCCAAGTTCATATCAAAATCTCATACAAATTTCATTACCAAAAACCATTAAACATTTCATGTTCCAAATCCAATCCATTACAAAGTTCATATACTACATGAAAGAAAAATACCAAAGAAAACATGTTTCAAGACCTAAACCTATGCTGCCAAAACCTATAAGTTCTATGGTTTGTCACTTTGACTCAGTACGTCCAATTATCATGCTTCAGAGCCGGCAAATGAGACGTGTAATGGTATTCTTTCTCGACCTTCTACTGTAGAACCAAGTCCGAACCTGCACCTGTTCAGAACAGAAAATTAGAACAAAAACCGGATCCTACGCAAACTGCAACAGCATTACACCAGAAAAATTGAGAAGAAAGCAACCACAAATAAATCAGAACAGACCCACACAAGTTCTAAACCAAAACTACCAAGCATTGTCGTACCTGCCACCGATACATCAAAACTGCCAGCACTCGGTAAACTGCAGCATTCTATAACCCGCGCCCTGCATACAAAGAAACCAAGGCAGCCATAAACCATGTGTTCAAAACACCTGCTCAATGTTCAGAAAAAAATCCCTACAGCATCACTACCAAAGTTCTCACAAGATCATACAAAACTAAAGAAAATTTCATACATGTAAGGCCACATCAGTTTCAAACCATACATACATCATACAATGCAAACCTACATGAAGCATACCCCACACACATATTGAACATAAATCAGTCTCTTCACCTTGAAGCCATATCATTCAATAAAATTTCAAACCTACAGCAGCCGTGTCAAAACCATCACCATATAAACTGTTTCCAAACTACATTACCTACAAGCTTCTCTACACCACAAAGCACATAACAGAACTAACGTCTAACAGTTGACATTAACTCAGCCCATAACTAACTACCCCTAACAACCTTCTTCCTATTTCCAACTCCCTCCAACAGAATTTTCAAATCAAAACTAACTTCTAACAGAATTTCAACCATTCCCTAACCAACCACAAACAGAATCCTAACTAACCTTTTCCACCCTTGTAACTAACTAACCTCCTAACTGTGTTAACATCTCCTAACAGTTTTAAAAACTAACATGTAACTGTAAGTAACAAAAGTCAGTGACAAACTAACCTTCAAAATCCATTCTCTTCACTTCTATAAAAGAAAAAAACCTTCACCCTTTGATTCATAACCAATTCCTCAGCATCTCAAACTTCCAACTAACTTCAATCTCATCCTAACTGAATTAGAATACTCAGCTCTCTATATAAATCGAATTCCCTCTATACAATAAACTCTCTCGATTCACTCTCCACTTTTTCATCACCAATTCTCTTCACTATAACTCTGAACCATCTCCATAACCACTCGATCACCTGTAACAGACTCCAATCTTCACAACAGAAAACTCTCTTCACTCTTCACCATCACCTTCATCTCCCTCACCTCACTTAAGCTCAGGAACCTATAACCGTCAGAGCTTCATCAATGGAAGCTCTGAACGGTTGAGCTAAACCTTCAATACTCTCTGTGCACATTCATCATCTATCGCACCTTACTCTCCATCTCTCAATCACTACGGTACGCGCATTCACAAAAAGAAAAAGCATAAGAAGAAGGATGTAGAAGAAGACGAGTACGCAGCGCAAATCGAAAAGAGAAGATAAAAGAAGAAGAAGACGGGGAAGAATCCGGAGACTTTGAGCAACAAGAATTACCTGGAATCGGAGCGTTTTTTTCTTGCTTCCCCTCAAGCCTTCTGTATCATCGTCTTCAAGTCATAGCAACAGATACCGGATTACGCCTCCACTCCGTAGGTCAGTGAACTCGTATTTGTTTGATTTTGCATCGTTTCGTTTAATTCTTGTTATCACTGTATAGATTGGAGCTTCATGAGCAATAACCCTCGGTTCTTGCGTTAAGAGCGTTCACGTTCACCATTCAATTTGATTTTTGTCAATTTAGGGCTTAGATATTTGCTTAGATGTAGAACGATTGGTGTGGGGTTTCTGAAAATGAATTTGAGATTAGAGGTGAGTGAGGAGAGGCGAATCGGAGGTGGTGGTTGATTACGGATTTAACGGAAGAGCGCCGCCGGAGGCGATTTCCGGTAGGCATTCCGGCGGCCGCAGTAATCTGAGGAGATGAGAGTCTGAGAGAAGAAGTCCAATAGCCACTAACAAATAACATAACCCTAATTCCCCTGAACGTCACCATTTTAGTTTTAGGCTCCATTTCTTTAACTTTTCTTTTTGTTTACTAACAATAATTGATGAAAATCTAAGCATGGACCGAAACTTCAACTTGGGCCTTCACTGAATTACTGGCCGCACCCGACTTTGGCCCATACACCCCTTTTCTGAACAAAACAAAACTCCCTTTGGGCCCCTCTATCTGGGCCTGCGCCCCAATTGCTATCTACACAACCAAGTTTCAATTTACACCCCTGAACTCACATTTTTCTAGTTAGAGTTAGACTTTCTTTTCCATTTGTTAGACTTTCTAGGCCGCTTTTAGGAATCAATTTTAGTCTTTTTTGATTGGACATTTCTCACATTAAGAAACTCATAAAAAATAGTAGAATCTCTAGTTTAATTTTGGCATTTAATTCCTATTAAAAAACTCACCAAAATAATAGTTTTCTAGTTTAATTTTGCACTAATGTTTGAATTGCTTTTGTATCATTTACATGTTGATTTCTATATGATTTTATATGACCTTGTTGCTTAGCTTTTGGCCATATTTTCGGCCTATGTTGTTAATACCACTTATATGCTCCTTTTAGAATCAACTCCTTACCATGTTAACAATAGGATTTAGACTTGTATAGATAACTTAGACTAGAATCTAGGATTAGTTCCTGTTTGCATTATTTTTTCTTTTCAACTTTTAAAATGCTTAATAAAAGGAAGATGCGAATCACATTAAGAAAGCGATAGAGAGATGAGTGGGATTAATTCCCTAATCTGTTTCTCGATCGCTTAGTGGCATAGAAACGAGTGGGATTCATTCCCTAATCTGTTTCTCAGTCACTAATTAATGGGAGAGAAATGAGTGGGATTCATTCCCTAATCTGTTTCTCAAACATTAACTAATGGGAGAGAAATGAGTGAGATTCATTCTCTAATCTGTTTCTCAAACATTACATAATGGGATGGAAGTGAGTGGGATTCATTCCCTAATCTGCTTCTCGATCATTATACATTTTATGTGATTCGAATCGTGAAGTAAATTCCCTTAAAAATACACAACCAAAAACACTCAAAACACCTAACAATGGTTCAGACTAAAGCAAAGTAGAGAAAGTGGTGAGTGGCCCGGTATTGGGAACTGTTCATCACTCATCTACCCTAAAAGACACAAACCAATCATTTCTTTTGCCTAAGGGCACCGTTATCTCCGCTCCATTGCATCCTAGGAGATCCCTTATGCAAGAGCGCGAGCGTTAATGCCGCCCAACTAAAAAACACAAAAACAAACAGAAACTATGGAGCCGAGCTACGGTAACTCTGATTCCTGAAAAGGATACGTAGGCAGCGGGGTAGGGCCCGTGCGAGTATAATTCTTTATTTTCCCTACATTCTGCATTCATTCACATATAGACATAGACATAGATACACCCTTTAGATAGAAACAAACATAGGTGGATACCATCGAGTACGATGGGCGCGAGGGGTGCTAATACCTTCCCCTTGCGTAACCGACTCCCGTACCTTGATTCTCTGGTCGCAAGACCTTGTTCCTTCCTTTGTTAGGTTTTCTGATATTCCTTTCCCTTATGGGATCAATATATTGGTGGCGACTCTGTTCATTTTTCACGAGCGTGCGACAGCTGGCGACTCTGCTGGGGATTACCTAAGCAAGTCGATCCTAGCCTTTGTTTGTTTCTTTTATTGGGTGTTTATTTATTCGTTTATGTGTTTACATTTTGTATATATGTTTGCATATCATGTCTATTTCCTGTATGCATATCATGTTTACTTTCCGCATGCATCTGGACTATATTATGGGTCCCCGTGGGGGCCACATATTTTTCTGTTTTGTTTTGCAGGTTGGGTGGGGATGTTCTATGAGGTAAAAGGCCCAATACCCAGGCCAGAGTTGACACATAGGATACCTAGGATAGAGTGGATAGTCATGACGCCAACAGAATGTCAGGTTCTGTTGATTGCGATCATGAGACCCACGACCAGTCGAGGTTCAAATGAGATACCGTTGTTGGCATGTATTTGCGACAATGATGGTGTTTCAGGAGAACTGATAACGCTGGAAGCCATTGACCTACCTTGACCTAGATTCACCTGTGAGTGGGGTGGGATATACATGACAGGTACCGTTGGTGACTATTCTGTTCTATTGGTGACTATTGGTTTTCCTGGTATTCAAAAAGGTGTCGGACCTTTGATCCTGTGACATTTGACCTATATCAGTTATTCAGAGGATTGTACAGTGGTTACTAAGATTATATGGACCGTTGATCCCATGCTTTTGCATTGCATAACATCATTGCTTTGTCCACTCCATTTATGAAAGATCCTAAAGTCTATTTCCAAAAAAAAGAAAAAAAAAAGAGAAAAGAAAAGAAAAGAAAAGATATGTAAAAGAAAAGGAAATAGAAAAGCAAAAAAGAAAAGAAAAGAGATTTTATACAAAAAAAAGAAGCTTTAATTCCAAAAAGAAGAATGAAAGTGTGAGAAAAGACTTTAGGATTTCTCATAAATGAAACATGCATTCATACTATCATGCATTTCATGGTTCTTTCAAAGACTTATGGGACCATTTCTATTCAGATTCCAAGATCAACAACAGATTTGACTTCTCACCGCCACAACTCCAAGATCAACTATGGAACAACTCCGTGAGGAAATGGATGAGATGAAGGAACAAATGGGTCATATTATGTTGGAGATGCAAGACTTGGTCCATAATCAGGATGCACTAAAAGAGGAGAATAGTCAGTTGAAGACTCAATTGAGCTTGGTCATGGAAGTTCTGAAGACGGTATTAAGGAAGGAAGGTAATGTTGTTCCTGCTGCTGCAACATAAGTTGTTGACTCTTCCTCTTCAATAGGATCTCTTTCCACTCATGGGATGCCTCAGGGAGATCTCCCTCAACTTCAAACACCATCACCTCCACGTCAACCTGTTCATGTCCCTAAGATGAATCAAGGGGGCCAAATGTGTGGAAAAAAGCCTAAGATGCCTCAGAGAGTTCTCAATCCTATCCCGATGTCTTATGCTCAGTTGCTTCCTCGCTTGCTGGAACTTCAATTGGTTGAGCTACGCGATTTTTCCATGCTTGAAAAGCTTCCCCCCAATTTTGATGCCAATGCTCGATGCGAGTTCCATTCTGGGGCACCTGGCCATGGTATTGAAAATTGTAGGGCGCTGAAACATCAAATTCAAGATCTCATTGATTCAAAAGTGATTTTGTTCACCCCCGAAGGTATGATTGTTCAAGGAAATAGGGTTCCATATGTGGTGGAAGAAAAGGTTGATTCATACTTCTATGTCGGATCTACTTCAAATCAGAACCACAAGGCACCGTCTTGGATTCCAGATCTTCCACCTTATCAGTCTCCGATTGTTTCACAACCAAATCAAAAAGGGAAGACACCTGAACAGATTGTGTATCGTCACCAACAACAGGGTCCACAAATGCCAAGGAGACCACCAAGAAGAATTGACCCAATTCCTATGACCTATAGTCAATTGCTTTCTCATTTACTCAAGGATTCTTTGGTCCAACTAAGAGAGTTTAAGCCCCCTCCAACACCGATTCCTCAAGGATATGACTTAAATGCAAAGTGTGAGTACCATTCTGGGACATCTGGACATTCAACTGAGGATTGTAATGTTTTGAAACATAAAGTCCAAGATCTCATTGACTCCAAAGCAATATCATTCACCCCAAATGATCTGCACATAAAACGGAGAGTTCATGCACAAGTGAATGTCCGTATTCCATAAAGTATCACCAAAAAAAAAAATAAGCCCAGAAGGAGTCAAGTCTCCTCAACTATGGCAATCATCATTTCATTTTCGTATTCTCATTTCAAGTATTTCCTATTTTGTAGAAGGCCACTTCCTTGTTTGAACTCGTTGGTATGATAATAATGAAAACACCACAAATTCTCGAGCAACTCTGTCAGAATCTTTCCAAGAAATAATCAAGATTGTTTTGTAGAAGCATCTCTCATTCTCAAGGTTCTTGTGCTCAGTTGTATCCGTGGAGGTTGGTGTTTCAGTTGATGTTTGAGCTCTCCTTACAGCAAATAGCTTTTCTGAGCTTAATGACCATACAAGATCCTTTCCACTTATGATGGCAATTACTATTCTAGCAACTATGCTTGGGGCTCCCGATCGAGGGATAAGCAAGACGTATTCTTATCTTGAGCATTGCGCCATTTGCATTGCTCGAATCCCTAAAAGCATTACAAATTCCTAGGTGATTTCGTCAGAATCTTCTTCCAAGTGGTAATCAAGGGTGTTCTTCATAATGCTTCTCATCCTCAAGGTTCTACTTCATATCTCAGTTGCCTTTTCTCATGATTTCTTTCTCAGTGGCCCTTGCTTGTTAATAGAGAGAAAAAGAATATGAGAAACAAATTGATGTGATTCTATTTCCTTGTGCTCATTCGTTTCCTTGTTTGTCGGAACTTCAATTGGTTAAGATTCGAGTATTGGATCTTCTTCACCACAAGTAGATCTCCTCAATTTGATGACCATGCAAGGTACTTCCATTTAGGATGGCGATTACTACTCTAGAAACTATGCTTGGGGCTCCCGCACGAGGGATAAGCAAGACATACTCTTATCTTGAGCATTGCATCACTCGCATTGCTCGAATCCCTAAAGTAAGGCAAAAGTTTACAACTCTTGGGTGACTTTGTTGGAGTTCTCTTTTGAAGTAATCTGAAGTGTTTGGAAGGAACTGCATAAATTATTTAAGCTCAACAAGTCCAGACGGAGTCAAGTCTCCTCAACAACGACACCCATTTAGTTTCTTACTGCATTCTCATTGTAATTTTTCATTTGTGTGCTTAAGCATCAATAGCATGTAAAAACTTGTTAATTTCTGAATGAAAATCATAATACATTGTCTATGTTTGTCTTGAAGTAATCCATTCGTTATCACTCAGAAAATGTTTTGGCATTACGATACCAACTTTACTAATTGCTTGCTTATGCAAAAAGCTGAGGGAGAATGATGAAAAATAAAATGCAAAAATCTCTAATTGTGTGCTTTTGAATAAAACCCTACTGAGGATGTACAAGCATTATTCCAAATCCCCAAACACCGGAGATATAAGGGAGATAGACCCTCGTCAACCCCTTTGAGCCTTGAAGTAGGAGTTTCTTTTCTAATCATAAAAAACCCTTATTTTAACCTTGGGGCAGGGTAGTGTTCATTTAACTCGATCGAGTGTTCAAAACTCACCAAAAGGTGCACATAAGGATACAACAATGGTTATCCTTCAAAAGGTTGAGGAATTTCAAAACCGCAATGATTATCCTTATTCCATCAAGAGGTCAAAAGAGGACGATGCCACACTGGTTATCCCTCATCAATCAGAGAATGAGGCAGTCACAATATTTCAAACAAATCGAGAGCAACGCAACATCACAAGACTTGTTCAAAAAAGAAGAATTAAAAAAAAAAAGAGCCCGCTAAGTCAAAAACTTGAAATAAGTGACTTAGGCAAAAGTTAGGGCATCCCGCTGGACTCCAAAATAAAATTCAAGAGAATTTGTCCGGGCAAAAGTTAGGGAAAGCAGAAGCGAAAAACAAGGATTACAAAATAAAGATCCTCATCAAAAGAACAAAGTCGTGTGATCAGGCACCAAAAATGAAAGGGGAGTGACTGCCACGTCCAAAGAACCTCATTGATTCTTCAACCATCTCAAAATTCCTTGTGAGGGATGAACACTCGTGTCGAGCTAACTGAACATAGGAACGGAGAACATCACGAAGGGGGTGGGTACCAAATAATTTTGAGCCTAAAAATCCTTTGTTTCTAAAACCGTGAACCCGACCAAGTTACAACCCTTAAAAAGTCCTAATTGAAGCAGGGTTTGCTTCGAAGACACACTCCGATGAGATAGTGTTTAACTGACTCCCAATGAAGGGTGACTCATATCTATGTTGGTATCGTACGTTTGCTTTATCTTTCATATGCAAAAATCGAGGTTGTGTCAACTAGTGATTCGGTCACAAGAGGTCGCAACCTCATTTCATAAACAAGTTTTATAACTTCAAGACTAACATAGGCTTTGCATTAGAATTATCATTCTTAGAATTAACATTCTTTTGCATACAAAATATGCGCTTAACATCAAGGAAGTTATCATGATGAGAATCAGTGAGTGACTTGATCATGTCAAAATACAAGAGACTTGAGAACTCCGAGGAGGAAAAGCTAATCATCTCAAATGTTGACCATCAAGAGGCAAGTTATCCAAAAAAAAATCCGTTGAGCATGAACAGTTGATGCATTCTTTGATTACCTTGAGGGGAAGAGTTTGAAGACTCCGTTGAGCGTGGTAAAGTTGTTTCCATGTTTGTTTGACTTCAAAACAATGAAAGCTTGAGGACTCTAGTAAGATGTACCTAATCAGGGGCAATTGAATCGAGGTTTGACCTCTCTAATTTGGCATATCTGGGGCAATCAAGTCGAGGAATCTCTCTCAAATTCAACCAATCTGGGGCAGTTACGTCGAGATTTAACAAATCTCTCCAAGGATCCACTGAGGCAATTTCCTTCATGGGTCATGAAACTTGGGGCACGATCTTCTGAGTTTTATTGTCCTCTCCCTAATCATAGGAGTTTATTTCTCCTAGAACCTTGGTCTCTCCCCAAGCATGGAGTTTATTTCTCCCGAGAGTTTGTTCCATTCCTCAAGCATAGGAGTTTATTTCTCTTAGGAGTTGTCCTACCTCCCTAACCAAGGCTCATTACCTGGACTTCTCATCCCCAACATGGGGAATCGAGGGAATCTCCTCAAGCTGAAAATCCTCCAAGCAGCGGCACATGGTGAGAAGTCAAAAATCATTCTTCAAGTCAAAGAAAAGTGCATATTACAAATCAAAGTCCAATATCTATTGGCACCTCCACATGGTCCTTAACACTAAGGGGATTTTCCCTGGTGTTTACCTCACTAATGCCTTTATTTGGCACTCTGCATATAGCGTTCACTGCATATAACATTGCATCCTCAAAAGCGTAGCATATCCATCAAAATGGAGCATTACGCCATAAAAAAATCCAAACATGCATACAAAGCATAAGCCAGATAATACAAATCAACAATCAATCAAGATGACGATACTTCCCCACATAAAATGTCCTTACAAACTCCAATTGATATCTGCTACTCCATTACAAATCTCCTCCACCCACGGTGCCGATACTTGGTTTTCTCAATCCCCAAAAAAGAAACCTTATTTTCTGTCTCCAATATGGATCGGATACAATATATTTCTTCGTCAGGTTCGCTGTCTCTGAGGTTATTTCCCGTGTGCTGCGTGCATATTAGAGTGTGAATGAGGGTGGGCTTTCAACCCATCTCATTTTTCAGTCGTTTGAATAACCATACTTAGTGTGTGGCAATTCGAACGATTGCCACTCTTGAAGAGTTACACCCCGCCTTTGGCCTGAGGGATTAATGGAATTCTTATGCTTCGCAAGCATCAACATCTTCGTGTTTATGTCTTTTGATCGAGTCTAGTCGTCACTAGTCTCCGTGGTCCCTCCCCCTCGTACGGGAAAACTTTTAGATCTAACCCCCGTGTTGTGTATTCTTTGCCTTCCGCCCCGGCAAACCATTTCAAAACCAATCCCCAATCCCTAGCCTCAGTGTTGTCAATAATCTTCTCGTGCTCCGGCCTCGTTGTTTATCCTCATCCTTTGCATTCTTGTGGATCGTAGGTCCGTTGACCTTATCCTCATCTTTTTCATTTCCTGTGGATCGTAGGTCCGTTGACCTTATCCTCATCCTTTGCATCCTTGTGGATCGTAGGTCCGTTGACCTTATCCTAATCTTTTCATTCTTGTGGATCGTAGGTCTGTTAACCTTATCCTCATCCTTTGCATCCTTGTGGATCGTAGGTCCGTTGACCTTATCCTCATCTTTTCATTCTTGTGGATCGTAGGTCCGTTGACCTTATCCTCATCCTTTGCATTCTTGTGGATCGTAGGTCCGTTGACCTTATCCTCTTTCTTGTGGATCGTAGGTCCGTTGACCTTATCCTCATCCTTTGCATTCTTGTGGATCGTAGGTCCGTTGACCTTATCCTCATCTTTTTCATTTCATGTGGATCGTAGGTCCGTTGACCTTATCCTCATCCTTTGCATTCTTGTGGATCGTAGGTCCGTTGACCTTATCCTCATCTTTTTCATTTCCTGTGGATCGTAGGTCCGTTGACCTTATCCTCATCCTTTGCATTCTTGTGGATCGTAGGTCCGTTGACCTTATCCTCATCTTTTTCATTTCCTGTGGATCGTAGGTCTGTTGACCTTATCCTCATCTTTTCATTCTTGTGGATCGTAGATCCTATCATTCCATCGAACCCGTATTTTCAAATCACAGTTTCATACAACAATCATTTCCATTGAGAACCTTGTATTGGCACTTTGGCTACGTTACAAGCTATCACCGTTCTTCCAATTACTCACTGTAAATATATCCACCAGAAAAACAAAAAAAACTTCCCTTTCCCCAGCAGATATCAAAACAAAAATAAAGATAACATTTACACCACCTTCTCTTTAGGACAAATTTCCGGCACTTGGATATTTAATCTTCTTCTACCTCGAATGTTCGAAAGGCTGGCGCCAATCTCACCTTCAGGTTTAAGACGATTAAATAGGGGCAGCTGTCATACCCCAAATTTGTCCTACCCTTTATTTTTATCTGGCTTATAGCTTTTGAATCATATGCATACTTCCATTAGGTCATTTAACATAACATACATCATTAATCAATAAATTTGGCAGGGGATCGAGGTCATAGATGGAACCAGGGTTTCATATGGATTCAGGTGGACTTGTTCAATTGAAGTTTTCTTTGGCCATGAATTAGGGTTTATTTCCCTGATCTCTAAAATCAAGAAACAAAGTTGGTGTTCTAAAGCATTTGGTGGACAGCCATTGTCAGGGTTATCTTCTCAATAAAGGTTCCATGTAAATCAAAGTTTCTCCTTCTATGAGGGTTTGTTTTCAAACAGAGGGCCCATGAACCATAGATTGAGGTTCACTTCTTTATGCTAATGTTCATCAGCTGATTCTACGGTCCATATTCTTTGTATTATCATCATGATGGTTCGTGCCTTGGGTTGTTCACCTAATTACTTGTGTGGCAAATATTTGTTTTGAGCCTCAAGCATGGATGTTAAAATGAGACATGGTGTTTTCAGGCCTTGAGAAGCTATTTGCAAAGACTTTGACTTTTGGTCAAAAGTCAACAGTGAGATTGAGTTTTGAATCGTTCCAATTGGGTTTCTCCATTCGAGTTGCAATTGAAGAAAGATCCGAAATTCAAATAATGCATATGGAGGGAAAATGAGAATTCAAACATTATTTGGAACCTATCACAAATATGGTCAAGGATATCACAAAGTCTATACTACATCCATTCAATTGTGTTACTGGAAAAATTACAAAAAAGGGGCTATCTTTGATATTCTCCACACGGCCAAAAGGTGAACAACCCTCACCATTTTCAACAGGCTTCACATCATCATTTTATTCCAGTTTAATAAAACCCCACCTGCATAATTCATAAACAGCCATAGAATAAACCATTCAAAACCAAGTACATACATTCCTTCATCATATCCAAGTTCATATCAAAATCTCATACAAATTTCATTACCAAAAACCATTAAACATTTCATGTTCCAAATCCAATCCATTACAAAGTTCACATACTACATGAAAGAAAAATACCAAAGAAAACATGTTTCAAGACCTAAACCTATGCTGCCAAAACCTATAAGTTCTATGGTTTGTCACTTTGACTCAGTACGTCCAATTATCATGCTTCAGAGCCGGCAAATGAGACGTGTAATGGTATTCTTTCTCGACCTTCTACTATAGAACCAAGTCCGAACCTGCACCTGTTCAGAACAGAAAATTAGAACAAAAACCGGATCCTACGCAAACTGCAACAGCATTACACCAGAAAAATTGAGAAGAAAGCAGCCACAAATAAATCAGAACAGACCCACACAAGTTCTAAACCAAAACTACCAAGCATTGTCGTACCTGCCACCAATACATCAAAACTGCCAGCACTCGGTAAACTGCAGCATTCTATAACCCGCGCCCTGCATACAAAGAAACCAAGGCAGCCATAAACCATGTGTTCAAAACACCTGCTCAATGTTCAGAAAAAAATCCCTACAGCATCACTACCAAAGTTCTCACAAGATCATACGAAACTAAAGAAAATTTCATACATGTAAGGCCACATCAGTTTCAAACCATACATACATCATACAATGCAAACCTACATGAAGCATACCCCACACACATATTGAACATAAATCAGTCTCTTCACCTTGAAGCCATATCATTCAATAAAATTTCAAACCTACAACAGCCGTGTCAAAACCATCACCATATAAACTGTTTCCAAACTACATTACCTACAAGCTTCTCTACACCACAAAGCACATAACAGAACTAACGTCTAACAGTTGACATTAACTCAGCCCATAACTAACTACCCCTAACAACCTTCTTCCTATTTCCAACTCCCTCCAACAGAATTTTCAAATCAAAACTAACTTCTAACAGAATTTCAACCATTCCCTAACCAACCACAAACAGAATCCTAACTAACCTTTTCCACCCTTGTAACTAACTAACCTCCTAACTGTGTTAACATCTCCTAACAGTTTTAAAAACTAACATGTAACTGTAAGTAACAAAAGTCAGTGACAAACTAACCTTCAAAATCCATTCTCTTCACTTCTATAAAAGAAAAAAACCTTCACCCTTTGATTCATAACCAATTCCTCAGCATCTCAAACTTCCAACTAACTTCAATCTCATCCTAACTGAATTAGAATACTCAGCTCTCTATATAAATCAAATTCCCTCTATACAATAAACTCTCTCGATTCACTCTCCACTTTTTCATCACCACTTCTCTTCACTATAACTCTGAACCATCTCCATAACCACTCGATCACCTGTAACAGACTCCAATCTTCACAACAGAAAACTCTCTTCACTCTTCACCATCACCTTCATCTCCCTCACCTCACTTAAGCTCAGGAACCTATAACCGTCAGAGCTTCATCAATGGAAGCTCTGAACGGTTGAGCTAAACCTTCAACACTCTCTCTGCACATTCATCATCTATCGCACCTTACTCTCCATCTCTCAATCACTACGGTACGCGCATTCACAAAAAGAAAAAGCATAAGAAGAAGGATGTAGAAGAAGACGAGTACACAGCGCAAATCGAAAAGAGAAGATAAAAGAAGAAGAAGACGGGGAAGAATCCGGAGACTTTGAGCAACAAGAATTACCTGGAATCGGAGCGCTTTCTTGCTTCCCCTCTAGCCTTCTGTATCATCGTCTTCAAGCCATAGCAACAGATACCGGATTACGCCTCCACTCCGTAGGTCAGTGAACTCGTATTTGTTTGATTTTGCATCGTTTCGTTTAATTCTTGTTATCACTGTATAGATTGGAGCTTCATGAGCGATAACCCTCGGTTCTTGCGTTAAGAGCGTTCACGTTCACCATTCAATTTGATTTTTGTCAATTTTGGGCTTAGATATTTGCTTAGATGTAGAACGATTGGTGTGGGGTTTCTGAAAATGAATTTGAGATTAGAGGTGAGTGAGGAGAGGCGAATCGGAGGTGGTGGTTGATTACGGATTTAACGGAAGAGCGCCGCCGGAGGAGATTTCCGGTAGGCATTCCGGCGGCCGCAGTAATCTGAGGAGATGAGAGTCTGAGAGAAGAAGTCCAATAGCCACTAACAAATAACATAACCCTAATTCCCCTGAACGTCACCGTTTTAGTTTTAGGCTCCATTTCTTTAACTTTTCTTTTTGTTTACTAACAATAATTGATGAAAATCTAAGCATGGACCGAAACTTCAACTTGGGCCTTCACTGAATTGCTGGCCGCACCCGACTTTGGCCCATACACCCCTTTTCTGAACAAAACAAAACTCCCTTTGGGCCCCTCTATCTGGGCCTGCGCCCCAATTGCTATCTACACAACCATGTTTCAATTTACACCCCTGAACTCACATTTTTCTAGTTAGAGTTAGACTTTCTTTTCCATTTTTTAGTAATAAAAACAATAAAAAACCATGCTTTGCTAAATAGATTTTAGAGTTAATTACTAGGCCGCTTTTAGGAATCAATTTTAGTCTTTTTTGATTGGACATTTCTCACATTAAGAAACTCATAAAAAATAGTAGAATCTCTAGTTTAATTTTGGCATTTAATTCCTATTAAAAAACTCACCAAAATAGTAGTTTTCTAGTTTAATTTTGCACTAATGTTTGAATTGCTTTTGTATCATTTACATGTTGATTTCTATATGATTTTATATGACCTTGTTGCTTAGCTTTTGGCCATATTTTCGGCCTATGTTGTTAATACCACTTATATGCTCCTTTTAGAATCAACTCCTTACCATGTTAACAATAGGATTTAGACTTGTATAGATAACTTAGACTAGAATCTAGGATTAGTTCCCGTTTGCATTATTTTTTCTTTTCAACTTTTAAAATGCTTAATAAAAGGAAGATGCGAATCACATTAAGAAAGCGATAGAGAGATGAGTGGGATTAATTCCCTAATCTGTTTCTCGATCACTTAGTGGCATAGAAACGAGTGGGATTCATTCCCTAATATGTTTCTCGGTCACTAATTAATGGGAGAGAAATGAGTGGGATTCATTCCCTAATCTGTTTCTCAAACATTAACTAATGGGAGAGAAATGAGTGAGATTCATTCTCTAATCTGTTTCTCAAACATTACATAATGGGATGGAAGTGAGTGGGATTCATTCTCTAATCTGCTTCTCGATCATTATACATTTTATGTGATTCGAATCGTGAAGTAAATTCCCTTAAAAATACACAACCAAAAACACTCAAAACACCTAACAATGGTTCAGACTAAAGCAAAGTAGAGAAAGTGGTGAGTGGCCCGGTATCGGGAACTGTTCATCACTCATCTACCCTAAAAGACACAAACCAATCATTTCTTTTGCCTAAGGGCACCGTTATCTCCGCTCCATTGCATCCTAGGCGATCCCTTATGCAAGAGCGCGAGCGTTAACGCCGCCCAACTAAAAAACACAAAAACAAACAGAAACTATGGAGCCGAGCTACGGTAACTCTGATTCCTGAAAAGGATACGTAGGCAGCGGGGTAGGGCCCGTGCGAGTATAATTCTTTATTTTCCCTACATTGTGCATTCATTCACATATAGACATAGACATAGATACACCCTTTAGATAGAAACAAACATAGGTGGATACCATCGAGTACGATGGGCGCGAGGGGTGCTAATACCTTCCCCTTGCGTAACCGACTCCCGTACCTTGATTCTCTGGTCGCAAGACCTTGTTCCTTCCTTTGTTAGGTTTTCTGATATTCCTTTCCCTTATGGGATCAATATATTGGTGGCGACTCTGTTCATTTTTCGCGAGCGTGCGACAATACGCAATTGCCCTGTCCCAAATACCACGTACTGGTGTTTTGCGTATGAGAGCGTATGAGGATGCTCATACGCGTATGGGAATTTGGAAAGAGGAAAATTATTCTGGTGATACGCGTATGGCTATACTGATACGCGTATGAGGTTGATTGTAGGCAAAATTTGGTTCTATTGAGATGCGTATGATACGCGTATGAGGCAAGGGATACACGTATGGACGCGTATGGGCCCTATGATACGCGTATGGCTTCCTGTATGTGAAATTTCTGTTTTGTGATTTTCTGGAAAGTTCGATGATGTGTAACTTCCGATTTGTAGGCCTGTTTGTATGCTGTTTGAGATCGTGTAAACCTTGTGATGTGATGCTATGGTTTACTGATGATTGATTGTATTGAATGATGTCAATGTATATATGAACATGCTTAGTATTGATGATGATGAAGATGATGATGATGAAATGAGTATAGATGATGCTACTCATAGAATGGTAATGATGAAAGTATGTTATATATATGTTGCATGCATTCATAAACATGGGCTAAATCCTATATGATGAGAGAATTCAGCGAGGGGCAGAATTCCCATCGTGTGGAATTTGTGCTGGCAGGGCCGTATCTGGATGATGATAGATCGGTCGGTGGATGATTTCCACTGGTGATGATTGGTACCACATGCATAGTGTCAGTTTCATACATGTGCATGATTTTTTTATAGCATGATGATAGATGTTACATGTTGACTGTTTGTTTATCTGTGGATGTATGAATGATTGATTTGTCTGAGTATGAAACAATTGGGTGAATGATATAACTATGATATGTTATTATTTATGATGCGATAACATTGGTTAACTGTGATGAGACTCACCCTTATTTGTTGTCATTTTCAGATTGAGGATAGCGGCGCGACCTGGTGAGGACTAGCTCATAAGTCGGTTTTTAGTTATAGTGTCGGTGTCATGCTCTGGTAGATGTAACACTGGGAACACGTTTGTTTTGAGTTGATTATGACTCTAATTGGTTTTGTTGGTTGAGTCGGATACATTAATGATGAATGTTGACTCTGTGTTTTTGATTCCGCTGTGTAAAACATGATTTTATTTAATGAGTTATAATTTCAGTTGTTTCAGTGAATGCATGATATGTACCAACGTGTGTTTTATTACTTATGCAATTGTGATGCCTCTCTACATTTTACTCTGATTTAATAATTGTTTATTTGCCGCGGGTTATTAGAGGGGTGTTACAATAGTGGTATCAGAGCATAGTCGGTCATTGTGACCAGAGTCTTAGTGTCAGTCCTTCTGTGTAGTCGACTAATACGAGCTATTTGTCGATACCTTTGTTCTGATTAGGTTGTTTGGGTTAAGCAGAACAATGGCTGGAAGAGGAGGAAGAAACGAAGATGCTATTGCTGAGGCTCTGGGCATGATTGCTGGTGTGCTAGGAGGGAATGCCAATGGAGGTGCGATTGGTGCTGACAGGCAATTGAACAGTTTCCAGAGGAACAATCCTCCATTGTTCAAGGGCACGCATGATCCCGAGGGTGCTCAGAAATGGCTTAAGGAGATCGAGAGGATTTTCAGAGTCATTGACTGTGCTGAGGATCTCAAGGTGAGATATGGCACTCACATGTTATCTGAAGAAGCTGATGACTGGTGGATGTCAACCAGAGCTGAGCTGGATGTTGGTGGTACAGCAATTACCTGGACTGTATTCAGGAGGGAATTTCTGAGGAGGTATTTTCCTGAAGATGTCAGGGGAAGAAAGGAAGTTGAATTTCTGGCACTGGTTCAAGGCAATATGTCAGTACTAGAGTATGCTGCCAAGTTTGTGGAACTGGCAAGGTACTATGTGCACTACAATGATGACGAAGCTAGTCTGTTCTCGAAATGTGTCAAATTTGAGAATGGTCTTCGTGATGAGATCAAGCAGGGTATCAGGTACCAGAGAATCCGGAGGTTTGTTGATCTGGTAGATTTTAGCAGGATTTTTGAGGAAGATAACATCAAGCTGAGGTCATCTCACTCTCGCGAGTTGGTTGACAGAAAGGGTAAGAAGCCTATGGATAGAGGTAAGCCATATGGTAGAGGTAAACCTGTTGATTGGAAGAAACCCAGTGGGGGAGATTCCAGTGCTCGTATCAGGTGTTACAATTGTGGTGAGATGGGACATCGTAGGAATGAGTGCAAGGTTGATCAGAAGAAGTGTTACAAGTGTGACCAAGTGGGTCATATTGCTGCTGACTGCAAGAAGAGGGTTGTGACTTGTTACAACTGTGGAGAAGAAGGTCACATCAGTCCTAATTGTCCTAAGCCAAAGAAGAACCAATCAGGAGGAAAGGTTTTTGCTTTAATCGGATCAGAGACTACTCCAGAGGACAAGTTGATTAAAGGTACGTGTTTCATTCATGGCACCCCATTAGTTGCAATTATTGATACTGGAGCAACTCATTCTTTTATTTCCTTGGATTGTGCTATGAGGTTGAATCTAGAGATATCTGATATAAATGGAAGTATGGTTATTGACACTCCTGCGTAGGGTTCAGTAACTACTTCGTCTGCATGCTTGAATTGTCCGGTTGACATTTTTGGTAGAGAATTTGGGATGGACTTAGTGTGCCTTCCGTTGAAACAACTCGATGTAATCCTGGGAATGAACTGGTTGGAGTTCAACCATGTTCATATCAACTGTTTTACGAAGACGGTAATTTTTCCTGAAGAGGTTAGTAATGGTGATTTGGAAATGACAACTAGACAAGTGAATGAGGCTATCGGAGATGGTGCAACAGTGTTTATGTTATTTGCATTGATGAATGTGAAGGAGAAAGTGGCGAGTGGCGAATTGCCTGTGGTGTGTGAGTTTCCATAAGTCTTTCCAGAAGATGTGAATGAATTGCCACCGGAAAGAGAAGTGGAGTTTTCTATTGATTTGATTCCGGGAACTAGTCCAGTGTCGATGGCACCGTACCGTATGTCACCGTCTGAATTGGCTGAATTGAAGAAACAATTAGAGGAATTGCTCGAGAAGAAATTTATTCGTCCTAGTGTTTCGCCGTGGGGTGCGCCTGTGTTACTGGTAAAGAAGAAAGAGGGTTCAATGAGGCTGTGTGTAGATTACAGACAATTGAACAAGGTCACTATCAAGAATCGGTATCCATTGCAGAGGATTGATGATTTGATGGATCAATTGGTTGGAGCACGTGTATTTAGTAAGATTGATCTGAGGTCTGGGTATCATCAGATACGTGTGAAAGATGACGATATTCAGAAGACTGCTTTTAGAACGAGGTATGGACATTATGAGTATTCTGTAATGTCGTTTGGGGTTACTAATGCACCCGGTGTTTTTATGGAATATATGAACAGGATCTTCCATCCTTATCTCGATAAGTTTGTGGTGGTGTTTATAGATGATATCCTGATATATTCTAAGAATGAGGAGGAACATGCAGAGCATCTCAGAACTGTGTTAGAATTGTTGAAAGAGAAGCGACTTTTTGCCAAACTGTCGAAGTGTGAATTTTGGTTAGAAGAAGCCAGTTTCCTTGGACATGTGATTTCTAAGGATGGTATTGCTGTGGACCCTACAAAGATAGAAGCTGTGTCTTAGTGGGAAGCTCCGAAGTCAGTATCTGAGATTCGTAGTTTTCTTGGCCTTGCAGGTTACTACAGAAAATTCATTGAGGGATTTTCAAGGTTAGCATTGCCGTTAACTAAACTAACCAGGAAGGGACAAGCCTTTATTTGGGATGCAAAGTGTGAAGAAGGATTCCAAGAGCTTAAGAGGAGATTGACTAGTGCTCCTATTTTGATTTTGCCAAATCCGACAGAATCATTTGTGGTTTATTGTGACGCATCACTGATGGGTTTAGGTGGTGTATTAATGCAGAATCAACAAGTGGTCGCTTATGCGTCGAGACAACTCAAAGTGCATGAGAGGAATTATCCGACTCATGATTTGGAGTTGGCAGCTGTGGTTTTTGTTTTGAAGTTGTGGCGACACTGTTTGTGTGGTTCGAGATTCGAGGTGTTCAGTGATCATAAGAGCTTGAAATATCTCTTTGATCAGAAAGAGCTGAATATGAGACAGAGGAGGTGGTTAGAATTTCTGAAAGATTGTGATTTTGGTTTGAATTACCATCCGGGTAAGGCAAACGTTGTTGCTGATGCTTTGAGTAGGAAGACCTTGCATATGTCTATGCTAATGGTGAAGGAATTGGATTTGATTGAACAATTCAGAGACTTGAGTTTAGTATGTGAAGGTACTCCTACTAGTGTCAAATTGGGTATGCTGAAGCTGACTAGTGGTATTCTTGAAGAAATCAGAGAAGGTCAGAAAGCTGATGTTGAATTGATTGATAAGTTGACCTTGGTTAATCAAGGCAAGAGTGGTGAATTCAGAGTGGATGAGAATGGTATACTGAAGTTTGGTGACAGAGTTTGTGTTCCTGACGTTGATGAACTCTGAAAACGTATTTTGGAAGAAGGACACCGTAGTGGGTTGAGTATTCATCCTGGTGCTACTAAGATGTATCATGATTTGAAAAAGTTGTTTTGGTGGCCTGGAATGAAGAAGGAGATTGTTGAGTTTGTGTACTCTTGTTTGACTTGCCAGAAGTCAAAGATCGAGCATCACAAACCGTCTGGGTTTATGCAACCGATGTTTATTCCTGAGTGGAAGTGGGATAGCATATCAATGGATTTTGTTTCGGGCTTGCCGAGAACTGTCAGAAATTGTGAAGCTATTTGGGTCGTGGTAGACAGGTTGACGAAGTCTGCTCATTTTATACCGGTGAGAATGGATTATCCATTGGAGAAACTAGCTTAGTTGTATATTGAGAAAATAGTTAGTCTACATGGTATTCCTTCAAGTATCGTGTCAGACAGAGATCCGAGGTTTACATCTAAGTTCTGGGAAGGTTTGCAGAAAGCTTTGGGTACTAAGCTAAGATTGAGTTCTGCTTATCATCCGCAGACTGATGGACAGACTGAGAGGACGATTCAGTCGTTAGAGGATTTGTTGCGTGCTTGTGTGTTAGAAAAAGGAGGTACTTGGGATAGTTATCTGCCTTTAATTGAGTTTACCTACAACAACAGTTATCATTCGAGTATCGGTATGGCTCCGTTTGAGGCTTTGTATGGTAGGAGATGTAGGACGCCGTTGTGTTGGTACGAATCTGGTGAGAGTGTTGTGATTGGTCCAGAAATTGTACAACAGACTACAGAGAAGATTAAAATGATTCAAGAGAAGATGAAAGCTTCTCAGAGTCGTCAGAAGAGTTATCATGACCAGAGGAGGAAAACACTCGAGTTTCAAGAGGGAGATCATGTGTTTATGAGAGTTACTCCTATGACAGGGATTGGTCGAGCATTGAAGTCGAAGAAGTTGACTCCGCGTTTTATCGGACCATTCCAAATTTCTGAAAGAGTGGGAGAAGTGGCTTATCGTATCGCTTTACTGCCGATGCTTACAAATTTGCATGATGTATTTCATGTGTCTCAGTTGAGGAAATACATTTCAGATCCGTCCCATGTGATCCAAGTAGATGATATACAGGTAAAAGATAACTTGACGGTTGAGACTTTACCTGTGAGGATTGAGGATCGAAGGCTGAAGCAATTGCGTGGCAAGGAAATAGCTTTGGTCAGAGTGGCTTGGGGAGGACCTGCTGAGGGAAATGTTACCTGGGAGCTAGAGAGTCAGATGAAGGATTCTTATCCAGAGCTCTTTACCTAAGGTATGTTTTCGAGGATGAAAACTCTTTTAGTGGGGGAGAGTTGTAACACCCGTATAATTTTATTATTAATTTAAATTGGATATTTAATTAATAATTTGAATTATTAAGAATTTTGTGGAGATAATAGAAATAATGGTTGATGGCATTTGGGCCATGTGAGAGATTAGTAAGAAGAGGGGGTGTGGTGTAGTAAAGCCCTTACTCATTTAATATTATTTTTCATAAAATAATCAGAATTGGGAATTGGGAAAGAAAGAAAGAACATGAAAGAACAGAATTGGGAACAAGGAACGTGAAGGAGAACCGTAGAGGGAGAGACCAAGAACCAAGACTTTTATCTGAGGTAAGGGGAGAATCTCCGTTTAATCTCTTTTATCGTATTATGGGTGATAGTATGGATTAGGAGTATGATTGGATCCATTGATTCTATATTCTGAATTTTCATCTGTGTTCATCATTGAATTTGGACTGTTAATCCCTAATAACTGATAGATTTAGAGTATGATGAATGAAATTGATTATGGGATCATATACTATGGTTATGGACGAATTCGTATGCTGTTTAGATGTGATTTTTCTGGTTTTTAGACTCAAAATCGTGGACTGGTATGAGTAAAAACGAATGGGTTTTGGACTGTTACGAATTCTGCAGGTTCTGGGCATTTTATGGTGTTTCGCGTATGAAACAGTGCCATACGCGTATGGGATGAGGTCATACGCGTATGGGGGACACTCCCAATGGGCTATACACGTATGATACGCAGTTGCCCTGTCCCAAATACCACGTACTGGTGTTTTGCGTATGAGAGCGTATGAGGATGCTCATACGCGTATGGGAATTTGGAAAGAGGAAAATTATTCTGGTGATACGCGTATGGCTATACTGATACGCGTATAAGGTTGATTGTAGGCAAAATTTGGTTCTGTTGAGATGCGTATGATACGCGTATGAGGCAAGGGATACGCGTATGAGGCAAGGGATACGCGTATGGACGCGTATGGGCCCTATGATACGCGTATGGCTTCCTGTATGTGAAATTTCTGTTTTGTGATTTTCTGGAAAGTTCAATGATGTGTAACTTCCGATTTGTAGGCCTGTTTGTATGCTGTTTGAGATCGTGTAAACCTTGTGATGTGATGCTATGGTTTACTGATGATTGATTGTATTGAATGATGTCAATGTATATATGAACATGCTTAGTATTGATGATGATGATGATGAAATGAGTATAGATGATGCTACTCATAGAATGGTAATGATGAAAGTATGTTATATATATGTTGCATGCATTCATAAACATGGGCTGAATCCTATATGATGAGAGGATTCAGCGAGGGGAAGAATTCCCATCGTGTGGAATTTGTGCTGGCAGGGCCGTATCTGGATGATGATAGATCGGTCGGTGGATGATTTCCACTGGTGATGATTGGTACCACATGCATAATGTTAGTTTCATACATGTGCATGATTTGTTTATAGCATGATGATAGATGTTACATGTTGACTGTTTGTTTATCTGTGGATGTATGAACGATTGATTTGTCTGAGTATGAAACAATTGGGTGAATGATATAACTATGATATGTTATTATTTATGATGCGATAACATTGGTTAACTGTGATGAGACTCACCCTTACTTGTTGTCATTTTCAGATTGAGGATAGCGGCGCGACTTGGTGAGGACTAGCTCATAAGTCGGTTTTTAGTTATAGTGTCAGTGTCATGCTCTAGTAGATGTAACACTGGGAACACGTTTGTTTTGAGTTGATTATGACTCTAACTGGTTTTGTTGATTGAGTCGGATACATTAATGATGAATGTTGACTCTGTGTTTTTGATTCCGCTGTGTAAAACATGATTTTATTTAATGAGTTATAATTTCAGTTGTTTCAGTGAATG
Source organism: Vicia villosa (assembly GCF_029867415.1). Classification (NCBI taxonomy): domain Eukaryota; kingdom Viridiplantae; phylum Streptophyta; class Magnoliopsida; order Fabales; family Fabaceae; genus Vicia; species Vicia villosa. The sequence goes on along the minus strand of NW_026706375.1, from coordinate 139,768 downwards.
CATGATATGTACCGACGTGTGTTTTATTACTTATGCAATTGTGATGCCTCTCTACATGTTACTCTGATTTAATAATTGTTTATTTGCCGCGGGTTATTAGAGGGGTGTTACACTTGACCAGGTGCGTACAAAGCATTATTGTTCTTGTACGAGAAATTAGGGTGATCCTTCCATCTTGGGTTATACGTGTTTGAATAGGGGTTTCCTTGAGCATAGTTTACTGGTTCGGGGGAAACTCCTGCCAAAAGATGGCACTCGGGGGCAGCATGTCCAGACATCCCGCATATTTCGCAATTTGGGGAAACAGCAGCCACGGCAGCTACAGGTGCTACAATGAGGTTTTCAATCTTCTGAGTTAGGGCATCGAATTTGGCGTTAACGCGGTCGAGGCTACTTATCTCGTACATCCCACTTTTCATTGAAGATTTCTCTCCAGAATTTTTCTCTGACTGAGCTCTCTTGCTTCCCCATTGATAATGGTTTTGAGCCATACTTTCGATAAGTGCATAGGCATCCGCATATTCTTTACCCATCAGTGCGCCACCTGCGGCGGCATCAATTATAAGTCTCGTATTGTAGAGGAGACCATTGTAGAAGGTATGGATAATTAAGCATTGTTCTAAACCATGATGTGGACAAAGTCTAAGCATGTCCTTGTATCTCTCCCACGCTTCGAATAAAGACTCGTTGTCTTTTTGTCTAAACCCATTGATCTGGGCTCTTAGCATGGCGGTCTTACTAGGTGGAAAATAATGTTCCAGGAAGACTTTCTTAAGTTCATTCTAGGTCGTGATAGAATTTGCGGGTAAAGACTGGAGCCAAGCTCTAGCTCTATCCCTCAGTGAAAAAGGAAAAAGGCGCAGTCGGATAGCTTCTGAGCTGACACCATTTGCTTTTACAGTGTCTGCGTATTGCAAGAACACTGACAAATGAAGATTAGGATCTTCCGTCGCATTTCCAGAAAATTGGTTTTGTTGTACAGCTGACAACAACGATGGTTTTAGCTCGAAATTATTCGCTTCAATAGCAGGAGCAGCAATGCTATTGTGAGGTTCAACTTGCGAAGGAATAGCGTAAGATTTGAGAGGACGCGGCTGTTCTCCCATGGTTTATTCTTCAACTGGTTTAGAAGTAGGAGTAGGAAAAAGAGTGCGAGTACGTCGTAATCGACGTAACACAGTGATAGAACGCTCCGGTTCGGGAATTGGCAGCACTAAGTCTTCACTTCGAGAGCGAGTACCTGGCATGCACAAAGGGATTAGAATAATTAAGTTGCCTTAGTCTCTACAACGTAACAGTTAATTACGATTGTCGACTAAATTAGTCCCTGGCAACGGAGCCAAAAACTTGATCGCGACAATGGGGTATGTATGTGATTGTGACTGCAAGTGCACAGTCTATTGCGTAGTTTTAAAAGATATCGGCTCCACAGGGACTAAGAATCGACCTAGTGTAGTTAATCGTTACTACGTAAATCTAAGGCTAATATCTGATTTATTATGATCAGAAGGGGAATTCAAAGGGATATAGTTTAATTAAATAGGCGGGAATATAATCAGTATGTAACGGTCGGACGTCGAGGATCTAGTAAACTATCGACGCGAATCGTAATTCAAAATATTCTTTCTGTAGAAATCACTTGTTTAAAAACCTTCCTCTCACACTCTCGTGTTTATTGATTTCAATCTCATTATTAAACCTAAGTGAGCGCTCTCGCTGTATCAAATAAAGATTAAATATGATTTTTGAAAACCGATGAAGTCTAATTAACCTTAAAGTGCTCTCGCTGTATTTAAAGTTAATGTTTAATTTCTATTGTCCAGTTAAAATCTCAAACTCTCAATTTTATTGATCATAACTTCTATTGTTTTTAACTCTCGTTACAAAACAGTTAAATTAAGCATTAGAAATTAATACCAGATAAATAAATTTAATTAATAAAATACGTCGACAGTGTTACTCGATTCCCTCGGTTATGTGACCTTACATACCGATAAAAATAAATTAGCCAGACATTGTTTTATTAGACAGAACAGAACAAATATAGCAGGTAAAAAATATTCCGAGCATAATTCTATAAACTAACATATACAGACAATGATAGTTAAATGCTAATAAATAAACCTGAATTAAATTGCAGACTGAAAGTGTAACCTTGCTGTACCAAATCTTGAATCCGGGACAAAAAAATGCTGAAAACAAAATCTACTCCTAAAACTAAAACGAATTCTGAAGCTTGAAAAAGAAACTGAATTGCAATAGTATTTCCGGTGTGGAAATCTATTGCAGAAAACGGTTTGGAAGAAGTAGACTTGAACTGGAAATTGAAATTGCAGAGAAAATGTAAATGACGGCAGTAGGGAAAAACTTCGTAACTCCTCGATTCAGGTCTTGTTGGATATTTATATAGCTGCACTAGGTTTTGAATTGATCTTGGAAATGTCTCGTAACAGCCTGCTCACAACATAGAAATTGGAGGAGAGAAAATAGCATTTTGAAACAGACTCCTCTTCTGAGCCTGGGTGTGTGACTAACGTCACACACTAATATTCAAGGGGGTGCCGACCGACAGGAGGGGGTGTACACCGATCGGCAGGTGCTTCAGAGTACCCCATGTCACGTGCATCCACTTCCTGTGCGTGTTTGGCTTGCGTGGTTCTGGGCCTCTGCTTCTTGTTATTTGCACCTCCTTTCTTTCTTGCATCTTTTTATCTTTTTAACTTCAATTTTTAATACTTCTTCTTCCTTTTCTCACATGAGCCAATAATTATTCAATTACCTGAAACACAACGAAATACCGGCAAAACACAAAATAAAATAATAAATTCGAAATAAAATAGAATAACAATGCATGTAAATTAAGCTAAATATACAATACATTTTCGCGTTATCAGTATACCCCTGTGATCATTGAGATTTTTCCCCTGGTTAGGAGAACCCCCTGGACGTGGTTCCCCCATTCAAGAGTCTTTATTAGAAATGATCGCCTTTGATTAAACCAATTTCGAGATCTCCTTGATGCTAAGTGTGTATTTGTAGATAAAGTTGTACCCTTTGAGAAGTAATTCCAACGTGAAGTATTTGCAAGTTTTGAAATCGAAGTTTGTTATGAACTGGAAATGGATGATTAGAAATGGATGTTTGAGGAAGTGAAGTGGTTAGCCATTAACAAACAATAGGAATCAGTTTAACCAAATTAATGCCAAGTATGCTTTCGTAGTTTACCGAGCTTCAATTAGGACTTTTGAAGGTTGTAACGTGGATGTGATTCGCAGTTTAAGAAACACGGGATATAAGGCTCAAAATTTATTTAACCCATCCCTTTCTCCTTGATGTTCTCCAATCCTAAAGTTCGTTTAATCCAATGAATGTGTTTCATTTGCAAGAGAATTGTTTCAGTTCCGATGCAAAATGTTGTAGAGATTCAAGCATTGATGGAAGCTTAGATGATTTAGCAGTCACAAGATTATCCTTTATTTTTTGCTTTTGTTTTGTTTTTATCCCTTATTTTTGCATGGGCCAATTCTTTAGAATTTTGTCCATCGGGATGCCCTGATTTTTGCCTAAGTCAATTTTTGTTTTCTTTATGGAGTTTTCCATATGACTTAGCGGGCCCTTTTTTTTTTGAAAATTTACTTTTTGGATTTTGAATAATGTGACTGTCATGTTGACTTTAGTTTGTAAACTTTGATGCTTCCTCGATCTCGAATGATGTATTGAGGAAGAAAATGTTGTGAATGTTATCTCCATTGCTTCCTCAATCTTAGATGAACGCGAGGAAGAAGATATGCTTGAACCTTTGCTTTGCTTGACTGATTCTCTTGACCACAAAATACACCATTGAATTAATCAAAATCTACCCTGCCCCTGGTTGAAATTAAGGTTTATTTGAAAAATAGAAACAAACTCCAACTCCTGGCTCGAGGGGGTTGACTACGGATTATCTCCTTATTTATCCACTGTTTAGGGATTGAAACAATGCCTTACCTCATCAGCTAGGTCTTACATTGAAAGCATATGTTAGCAAAATTTAGTTATTTGTATTTTGTTGTTCTCCTTTAAGTTTGTTAATAATTGAAAGTGGCAAGTTAAAATAGAATCGAATAGTTAAAATGGAAAGTCGTGGTAATGCAAGAGCGAAGGGAATGAATCAATTCCAAAACATGCATGATTATTTTATTGGAATTGTAAGTTGGAAGGTACAACGCTTATACATGGTAACACTTAGCGATCGTAGGGGTTGCAATTTTGACATGATAAACACCTATTAATCCTAGGGACAATCTCCTTTGTTAATTCAATGACTTTGTTTTACTTCTTAGTTTTGTGACTTGTAGAAGTAAAGGGTGACCTCTAACTCTCCTTGGGCATACCAATTTTGTTCGCTGGGCAAATGATCTTAGCGTAGGGGAATCTTCGATGAGAATAGAATTTGAGGCGAAGACACAGGCTGTCGTCTTTCGTATGTATATGCGTAAATGATATCTGAGGTGTGTAAGCCTTCCTCGTGGCATTGGATAGTCCTCTTAGAGGAGTGTGAGTATGACCTATCCTTCGAAGGACCAAATCCTGACATAAATCTTAGCGGCGGGTTTTCCTCATCCGGAACTTCATGAGTTTCCTTAGACTGGACCACTTTTTCCTTTTCTTGTTTGTTCATAAGATCCTTCGTAAATACTAACATCCGAGTCGTAGGCGTAGGAAGGCATGAAGGGTGTCCTTTTCTTCTGGTAGAACCAAGCTCATTTGAATCTTCAATAGTTAATTCTCCTCTCTCCCTAGTTCAGGATCTTTTTCGAGTTTCTTCGCGAGTCTCGGGAAATCAGCTAGCATAGCGAGGATGGATAGGGGCGCAGGTAGAAATGTGAGTGCAAACATATGAATGTATGAAAATGAAAATGTGGATGCATGGGTATGCAGAAGACTCCTTTTTTCCCATTGTATGTTAGACCTCCTTATGTGCAATGCAATGCAATGCAGACGTATGGTAGATATAACCCTAAGGATAACCTATACGGGTTTAGAGACGACATTAGACCCAATGAAATCCTTACAATATAAATGTTATGACATACCAATAGAAATCCCTATAGACTAGGGAGTACGTGGGATATAGCACATGGTGACCGTTCAAGACAGTTACCAAATCTCATGGCCATCTAGAGGCCGTTTAACGTGCATTAACGAAGATGTCCTTCGTGGGAAGGTTCCTTACGAAGAACACAACCTTTTGAGGATAATGACAAATGAAGTGGAATCCCTACAGGCTAGGGATGGAAGATGTATAGACGGAAATCTAAGTCCTACACGTCAAGTGACATGCGGGAGCAAGCACATGGTGACCGTTCAAGATAGTCACTAGATCTCATGGCCATTGAGAGGCCAATCGACGTGCATTAATGAAGATGTCCTTCGTGGGAAGGTTCCTTATGAAGAACACAACCTATCTAAGGACAATGTCAAACGAAGTGGAATCCCTACAGGATAGGGATGAAAGATATATAAACCGAAACCAAAACCCTACAAGCTAGGGGATGCGAGGGAGCAGGCACATGGTGACCATTCAAGATAGTCACCAGATCTCATGGCCATCTAGAGGCCAATTGACGTGCATTAACAAAGATGTCCTTCGTGGGAAGGACATGTCGTTATAAAAAATACAAAGACATAAAAAGAAAATCCCTACAGGCTAGGGAGTGCGTGGGAGCGGGCACATGGTGACCGTTCAAGACAATCACTAGTTCTCATGGCCATCGAGAGGTCAATCGACGTGCGTTAATGAAAGTGTCTTTCGTGGGAAGAACACGCTCTTCTGAAAAGAAAACCTTACAGGCTAGGGATAGGGTTAGTAAAGCATTGAAACGCAATTATGGTAATAAAAAAACATAAATCATATAGTCCTAGGTTCGTAGGTTCGATATGACAGCATAAGGTAGTCTACCCTTCCCATAGGTGGTTCTAAAAAGGTCTCATGGGGTCCCTCGTAGCCTCCGAGACTTTTTGTCTCTTTGGATTTTAGAAGGATTGTTTACCCATGAGGTTCGAGTTTTAGGGGTAGGTCCCTAGAGATTAGCTAAATACCAAGTCCTGTCCTCGACAAAGTCAAGCCTCGTCTCAGACATTTCCGGGTATTTAACCCACTCTGAGTGGAATTATCACTAAGACTCGTAGGCGATGCAAGTCTCCTCTAGTCTTAATGATAATTCCCACACTTAAGGTTTATAACATATACATATATAATCCCATTGTAATACGATGAACTGACTTTTTTAGAAATGTTGCGGATATCAAGAGTTGCCACCGACTTTTATTTTATCCAATATATAGAAAGGCTAAAAGAACAGAAAAAAACCTTTTTGAAAGAGATTGAGTTTGGGGGGTAAGTTATACAAAGGGAAGGTGTAACACCCATAATTTCAGTTTATTAATTTAAATTGGATTTAAATTAAATAAATGGGAATTTTGGAATTTTAAATTGGATTTAATTGGAGAATGATGGAATATGAGATATTGGGCTTATGGTGTGGTGATAGTAAAAGGGGGGTGCTAACTAGTTAGGCCTTTTACTAAGTTGTGGTTAATCTATTTTATTTTATTTTTCATAAAATAAAAAAAGGGAACCATTTGGGGAGAAAAGGAAGAACACGTGAAAAGAGCAAGAGAAGAGAAAGAGGCAAGAACGTGAAACCGGAAGGAGGGCATTCAAGAGATTCATCGAGGTAAGGGGGGACTCTTCCTTTTAGTATCTCTTATGTGATCTTAGGTAATAGGTAGATTGATGTATGGTTTGGTTCAATTAGATATTTGGAATTGTTAGGTTAGGGTATTCTAATTGGATTGAATTGATGATGATTGTGTGAAATAGTTGATTAATAATGAGTTTGGATGATGTTTTGTAGTGTATAATTGAATATATGATGATTGTATGCCTGTATGTGATGTCTGGAATCGTTTTTGGGTGAAAAGGGAGTGAAATCGCACGGTCTGTCGCAGACTTGGGGTTTGCTGAAATCGCGGGTCCGCTGAGCGGAGGGGGGTCCACTGAGCGGAGGTCCCAATGTGGTTTGCTTCTGTTTGACGTCGCTTGAGGTCCGCTGAGCGGGGGTCTGAAGGGTTTCGCTTCTGCCTTGCTCCGCTGAGCGAACCTTGCTGTGTGTGAAATTTTCCAAACTTCGAAATATTGTATCTTTTGATCCGTGTATCATTTCTTAGTGCCGTTTTGGGCGTTGTGCGAGTAATTAAATGTTTTATATGATGAACGATGAATATTGGTATTATCCGACCTTATTTCTTTAAAAACTCGATTTAATTACTTGATGAGAATTGAACATTGTGTGCATATGAAATAGGTGTGACAATGTCTTTGATGTGATGATGAATTGGTATGATTTGTTATTATGATTGTGATGGATGCATGACTATTTGAATGATGTTGAAAACATGTACGTACTTATTCGGTGATGTGGTGTTGAGATGAGTTGCTCATCGTGATTTAGTGTGTTTTAAGTATGTTTTATGTGTTTCATTCATTCATATGCATTGATGTTGGATCCCGGTGAGGTTTGGATCGTTGGTGGACATATTTCCCATTGTGTGGAAATTGTGTCGGTGGGCCGTATCTCGATGAGGCGTAGATCGGTTAGGTGGATTGATTCCACGGTTTATTGGTACCACATGCATAGTGTCAGTTGTGTCTTATGCATTTTTGGTCATAATATGATTGTGTGGATTTCTGTAGTATGTGATGTGATCTATTATTGTGTGAATTAATAATGGATGTGAATCTGAATATGCATAATTGGGTGAACTGTATATTATGATGCTTGTTGCTTATGTATTGCATAATATTTACTAATTGAGAATGAGACTCACCCTTACATGTTGTCATTTTCAGATTGAGGAGTAGCGGCATTAGTGCTTGGTGAGGATGACTCATAGAGTTTATCCGTTATGTTGGGTCGTGTCGGTCATGCTCTGATCTGTAACACTGGGGAACGATAGTTATAGAAGTTTTTATGAAACTATCCATTTTATTTGATGTTGAATTATGACTCCATTTGGTTGTATTTGATGATGTTTAGTATTCCGCTGTGATAAACATGATTTATGTTTTGGTGAACCGTTTCCTAATGAAGCATGACTTTGACCTTAGTTGATTTACTTACTTTAAATAATTGTGGCACCCTTGTGCATATGTTTTTACTCTGATTAATTTTTAAAATTGCCGCGGGGTTTAGAAGGGTGTTACAATAGTGGTATCAGAGCATAGTCGGTCGTTTGAGTCAGAGTCTTAGTGTCAGTTAATCCCTCGTATGCGAATAGTGTAAGGTTGACACTATCGATACGTCTTGTTCTAATGAATATTGTTTTATATTTAGCAGAACAATGGCCGGAAGAGGAGGAAGAAACGACGATGCAATTGCTGAGGCTCTGGGCATGATTGCTGGTGTACTGGGAGGGAATGTCAATGGAGCTGGTATTGGTGCTGACAGGCAACTGAACAGTTTTCAGCGGAACAATCCTCCGTTGTTCAAGGGCACACATGATCCTGAAGGTGCTCAGAAATGGCTTAAGGAGATCGAGAGGATTTTCAGAGTCATCGATTGTGCTGAGAACCTGAAGGTGAGGTATGGTACTCATATGTTGTCCGAAGAGGCTGATGACAGGTGGATGGCTACCAGGGCTGAATTGGATGCTTATGGTGTAGCTGTTTCCTGGGCTGTGTTCAAGAGAGAGTTTCTGAGGAGGTATTTTCCGGAAGACGTTCGAGGCAGGAAAGAGATTGAATTTTTGGAGCTGACTCAGGGTAATATGACGGTACCAGAGTATGCTTTGAAATTTGTCGAGTTGGCGAAGTACTACGTTCACTACAATAATGATGAGGCGAGTGAATTCTCAAAGTGCATCAAGTTTGAGAATGGTCTTCGTGATGAGAGCAAGCAAGGGATCAGGTACCAGAGAATTCGGCGATTTGTCGATTTGGTGGACTGTAGTAGGATCTTCGAAGAGGATAACCTTAAGCTGAAGTCATCTCACTCTCGCGAGTTGGTTGACAAGAAAGGTAAGAAACCTATGGATAGAGGTAAGCCATATGGTAGAGGAAATCCTAGAGCTGGAGATTGGAAGAGGCCTAGTGGGGGAGATTCTGGTGCTCCCGTTAGGTGCTACAACTGTGGTGAGACTGAGCATAGAAGGAATGAGTGCAAGAGTGGAGAGAAGAAATGCTTCAAGTGTGGTAAGGCGGGTCATATTGCTTCAGACTGTAGGATGAAGATCGTGACTTGCTACAATTGCGGCGAAGAGGGTCACATCAGTCCACATTGCACTAAACCGAAGAAGGATCAGGTTGGTGGAAAAGTCTTTGCTTTGTCTGGGTCAGAGACTACTCCAGAAGATCGTCTGATTAAAGGTACGTGTTTCATCCATGACACACCTTTAGTTGCTATTATAGATACTGGAGCGACTCATTCGTTCATTTCATTGGATTGTGCTAAACGATTGGGATTAGAAATATCTGTTATTCATGGAAGTATGGTTATTGACACTCCTGCGCCGGGTTCAGTAACTACTTCTTCTGCTTGTTTTAACTGTACTATTGACATATTTGGTAGAAAGTTTGGAATGGACTTAGTGTGCCTCCCTCTTGAAGGACTTGACGTCATATTGGAAAAGAACTGGTTGCAATTTAATCGAGTTCATATCAATTGTTTTACGAAGACGGTTATCTTTCCTGAGGAGGTTAGTGTTGAAGATTTGACTATGTCAGTCAAACAGATGAATTTGGCCGTCAATGATGGAGCGGTGGTATTTCTGTTGTGCTCTTCAATGGAAGTAAAAGGGGGCGATAACACTGGTGAACTATGGGTGGTGAATGAGTATCCGGAAGTGTTTCCCGAAGATGTTAGTGAGTTGCCACCTGAAAGAGAAGTGGAGTTTGCTATAGAATTGATTCCTGGAACTAGTCCTGTGTCGATGGCACCGTATCGCATGTCGGCATCGAAATTGGCTGAACTGAAGAAACAGTTAGAGGAATTGTTGGAAAAGAAGTTTATTCGTCCTAGTGTGTCACTGTGGGGTGCGCCGATACTATTGGTTAAGAAGAAAGAAGGTTCAATGAGACTGTGTGTTGATTATAGACAACTGAACAAAGTGACAATCAAGAATCGATATCCTTTGCCGAGGATTGATGATTTGATGGACCAGTTGGTTGGAGCTTGTGTATTTAGCAAGGTTGATTTGAGGTCTTGATATCATCAAATTCGTGTGAAGGCGGAAGATATTCAGAAGACGGCATTCCGAACGAGGTATGGACATTATGAATATTCTGTTATGCCATTTGGTGTTACTAATGCACCTGGTGTTTTCATGGAGTATATGAACAGGATATTTCACCCGTATCTTGACAAGTTCGTGGTAGTGTTCATTGACGACATTCTAATTTACTCGAAGAGTGATGAAGAACATGCAGAGCATCTAAGAGTAGTGTTAGAGTTATTGAAAGAGAAGAAGTTGTATGCGAAATTGTCTAAATGTGAATTCTGGTTGAAGGAAGTAAGTTTTCTTGGCCATGTAATTTCGAGGAACGGTATCGCAGTGGATCCTATGAAGGTAGAAGCATTATCTCAGTGGGAGACGCCGAAGAATGCTTCAGAGATTCGTAGTTTTCTTGGTCTGGCAGGTTACTATAGGAAGTTCATTGAAGGATTTTCGAAGTTGGCATTACCAATGACTAAGTTAACAAGAAAAGGACAAGTATTTGTATGGGATTCAGAATGTGAAAAAGGTTTTCAAGAATTGAAGAAAAGATTGACAAGTGCTCCGATCTTAATTTTGCCTAATCCAGCGAAGTCTTTTAATGTGTACTGTGATGCTTCACTGATGGGTTTAGGTGGTGTTTTGATGCAAGATAAACAGGTAGTGGCCTATGCTTCAAGACAGTTGAAAATTCATGAAAAGAATTATCCAACTCATGATTTGGAATTGGCGGCTGTTGTGCTTGTACTGAAGCTGTGGAGACATTATCTCTATGGTTCTCAATTTGAGGTATTCAGCGATCATAAGAGTCTGAAGTATCTCTTCGATCAGAAAGAACTCAATATGAGGCAGAGAAGATGGTTGGAATTTCTGAAAGATTATGATTTCGGGTTGAATTACCATCCTGGTAAAGCAAATGTTGTTGCTGATGCATTGAGCAGGAAGTCATTGCATATGTCTATGCTAATGGTGCGAGAATTGGATTTAATTGAACAATTCTGAGATTTGAGTTTGGTATGCGAAAGTACTTTCAATAGTGTTAAGTTGGGAATGATGAAGTTGACTAATAGTATCCTTGAAGAAATTAGAAACGGACAGAAATCTGACGTTGGATTGGTAGATAAGCTGACATTGATTAACCAAGGTCGAAGAGGTGAGTTCCGAATTGATGAGAATGGTGTCATAAGGTTTGGAGACCGAGTGTGTGTACCCGATGTTGCTGAAATTAGAAAGAGTATTCTGGAAGAAGGACACCGGAGTGGATTGAGCATTCATCCTGGTGCTACTAAGATGTATCATGATTTGAAGAAATTATTTTGGTGGCCTGGAATGAAGAAGGAAATTGCTGAGTTTGTTTATGCTTGCTTAATTTGCCAGAAGTCGAAAATTGAGCATCAGAAACCGTCTGGATTGATGGAACCGTTGTTTGTTCCGGATTGGAAGTGGGATGGAATTTCTATGGACTTTGTATCTGGTTTACCTAGAACGAGCAAGAGTTGTGATTCTATTTGGGTTATTGTAGAACGGTTAACAAAATCTGCTCACTTTATTCCAATAAGAATGGATTATCCGATGGAGAAGTTGGCTCAGTTGTATGTTGAGAAGATAGTGAGTTTGCACGGTGTTCCGGCTAGTATTGTGTCGGATAGAGATCCGAGATTTACTTCTAAGTTCTGGACAGGATTGCAAGAAGCCTTGGGTACTAAGTTGAGGTTGAGTTCTGCTTATCACCCGCAGACAGATGGTCAGACGGAGAGGACGATTCAATCGTTAGAGGATTTGCTACGAGCTTGTGTATTAGAGAAAGGTGGTGCTTGGGATAGTTATTTACCTTTGGTCGAGTTTACCTACAACAATAGTTATCATTCGAGTAGTGGTATGGCTCCGTTTGAAGCATTGTATGGTAGGAGATATAGAACGCCTTTGTGTTGGTACGAATCTGGAGAAAATACGGTGGTTGGACCGGAGATTGTGCAACAAACTACGAAAAAGATCAAGATGATTCAGGAAAAGATGAGAGCTTCTCAGAGTCGTCAGAAGAGTTACCATGACAAGAGAAGGAAGGATATTGAATTTAAGGAAGGAGATCATGTAGTCATGCGAGTTACTCCGATGAATGGTATTGGGAGAGCCTTGAAGTCGAAGAAGTTAACTCCGCGTTTCATTGGTCCATTTCAAATTACTAAGAAGATTGGGAAGGTTGCTTATCAGATTGCTTTACCGCCTGCACTCGCTAATTTGCATGATGTGTTCCATGTATCCCAGTTGAGGAAATACATTGCGGATCCATCTCATGAGATTCAGGTAGATGATATACAGGTGCGAGATAATCTGACTGTAGAGACGTTACCTATGAGGATTGAAGATCGTAAGGTGAAGCAGTTGCGAGGTAAGGATATAGCAACGGTGAAGGTGGTTTGGGGAGGACTAGCCGGTGGGAATGTTACATGGGAGTTAGAGAGCCAAATGAAGGACTCATACCCGAAACTTTTCGTCTAAGGTATGTTTTCGAGGACGAAAACTCTTTTAGTGGGGGAGAGTTGTAACACCCATAATTTCAGTTTATTAATTTAAATTGGATTTAAATTAAATAAATGGGAATTTTGGAATTTTAAATTGGATTTAATTGGAGAATGATGGAATATGAGATATTGGGCTTATGGTGTGGTGATAGTAAAAGGGGGGTGCTAACTAGTTAGGCCTTTTACTAAGTTGTGGTTAATCTATTTTATTTTATTTTTCATAAAATAAGAAAAGGGAACCATTTGGGGAGAAAAGGAAGAACACGTGAAAAGAGCAAGAGAAGAGAAAGAGGCAAGAACGTGAAACCGGAAGGAGGGCATTCAAGAGATTCATCGAGGTAAGGGGGGACTCTTCCTTTTAGTATCTCTTATGTGATCTTAGGTAATAGGTAGATTGATGTATGGTTTGGTTCAATTAGATATTTGGAATTGTTAGGTTAGGGTATTCTAATTGGATTGAATTGATGATGATTGTGTGAAATAGTTGATTAATAATGAGTTTGGATGATGTTTTGTAGTGTATAATTGAATATATGATGATTGTATGCCTGTATGTGATGTCTGGAATCGTTTTTGGGTGAAAAGGGAGTGAAATCGCAGGGTCTGTCGCAGACTTGGGGTTTGCTGAAATCGCGGGTCCGCTGAGCGGAGGGGGGTCCGCTGAGCGGAGGTCCCAATGTGGTTCGCTTCTGTTTGACGTCGCTTGAGGTCCGCTGAGCGGGGGTCTGAAGGGTTTCGCTTCTGCCTTGCTCCGCTGAGCGAACTTTGCTGTGTGTGAAATTTTCCAAACTTCGAAATAATGTATCTTTTGATTCGTGTATCATTTCTTAGTGCCGTTTTGGGCGTTGTGCAAGTAATTAAATGTTTTATATGATGAACGATGAATATTGGTATTATCCGACCTTATTTCTTTAAAAACTCAATTTAATTACTTGATGAGAATTGAACATTGTGTGCATATGAAATAGGTGTGACAATGTGTTTGATGTGATGATGAATTGGTATGATTTGTTATTATGATTGTGATGGATGCATGAATATTTGAATGATGTTGAAAACATGTACATACTTATTCGGTGATGTGGTGTTGAGATGAGTTGCTCATCGTGATTTGGTGTGTTTTGAGTATGTTATATGTGTTTCATTCATTCATATGCATTGATGTTGGATCCCGGTGAGGTTTGGATCGTTGGTGGACATATTTCCCATTGTGTGGAAATTGTGTCGGTGGGCCGTATCTCGATGAGGCGTAGATCGGTTAGGTGGATTGATTCCACGGTTTATTGGTACCACATGCATAGTGTCAGTTGTGTCTTATGCATTTTTGGTCATAATATGATTGTATGGATTTCTGTAGTATGTGATGTGATCTATTATTGTGTGAATTAATAATGGATGTGAATCTGAATATGCATAATTGGGTGAACTGTATATTATGATGCTTGTTGCTTATGTATTGCATAATATTTACTAATTGAGAATGAGACTCACCCTTACATGTTGTCATTTTCAGATTGAGGAGTAGCGGCATTAGTGCTTGGTGAGGATGACTCATAGAGTTTATCCGTTATGTTGGGTCGTGTCGGTCATGCTCTGATCTGTAACACTGGGGAACGATAGTTATAGAAGTTTTTATGAAACTATCCATTTTATTTGATGTTGAATTATGACTCCATTTGGTTGTATTTGATGATGTTTAGTATTCCGCTGTGATAAACATGATTTATGTTTTGGTGAACCGTTTCCTAATGAAGCATGACTTTGACCTTAGTTGATTTATTTACTTTAAATAATTGTGGCACCCTTGTGCATATGTTTTTACTCTGATTAATTTTTAAAATTGCCGCGAGGTTTAGAAGGGTGTTACAGAAGGTGTAAGGCACCATTTGCATCCATGGTTATCCATGGGCTTTTAATTGCTTAGCTCACTTTGTTTTCAAAATGTTTGAATTGTTTGAAAAGATTTTGAATAAGAAAAGATTTCGAAGAAGAACTTTATCTTGAAAATAAGCATAGTCTTTTTGAATTTGATTTTGAAAAGAGTGGGAAAAAGATTTTGAATTTGAATTGAGCAAGCAATTAAAAGTTACTTACCCTAAGAACTTATAGCAGAAGTATCATTGAGGCTTCCCCTAGCCGGATTCATTGTCACGGTGTTGTTTTCCTCCTTCCATGTTATGTCCTTTTTTTTTATTTCCTGCAAATAGACTTAGAACAAACAGTTGAAATTGTCTAGTGTGATAGATATACTACCATGTGGTAGATGAAATTATGACGTCTCCGTGTGTTCTCTCTAAAACTAATCTAGAATACCATGGTTAACCATAATATAACTGGTCTTGCACAAGTCTCGCGTCCCATGGAGGCAAGGATACATGAAGAGGGGACACTTGTGTCCTACGGGAAGAGGAATAATAAGGGAGATACATGAGCCCCATAAGTTGACGCCTCTACATCAACTAGGCTAGACGTAATAGGAGGCTACGATGGTTAACTCTTTTCCCTACAAAAAGATGCATGTTGTGAAATCATGTCGTGTCTTAGTCAATCTTGTATGTCAGCCATAATTCCTGTAAGTAAACCACGCCACATGTGTTACACAAAGAGTTCAATCCAAAAAAGGCACAAAAAACCATAAACTAATACATTACGGAGACGCATCTCCAAGTTTTGGGTTTCTAAATATAAAGAAATTCCGGAGATGCGTTGTAGAATTTTCTACAACGTCAATGGTAGAATGGAGTTCCCTAAATCATCAAAAATAATGCATTGATCAACAAAACTACCTACCAAATTTGTTCCTTATTATGTATAAGCTATCAAACATATATAATCTATCTATTTCATAACCTAATCATCAATTTCTACAAATTTATACAAAAACTCAATAAAATTTACAAAAATAAATAAATTACATATAGTTACTTGAAGCTGGTTGATTGGACTTGATGTTGATGGAGAAAGTTTTCAAGTTGTTTGAAGTTGCTTGAATGTGGTCTGAGAAAATGAAGAGGTTTTATTGTTGTGTTTTTTTCAAGTGAGGAAGGAGAAGGGATTCTAGCGCATTTTTGAACAAATAGCATTTGGAAATTCCTCTCTGTAATGTATATGAAGAAGTATATTTAAAATATTTTTTCCATTAATTTAGGGTCTGATTCAGAAATGTATTGAGTTGTGGTTCGTCCTAAGATGCATCTTCGAAACCTAGGGCACTATTGTATTTCCAAGAGGTGTGCTAGTAATGTATAGGGTACATTAAAAAAATTCCCTTAGATGGATGCTTGAAGAGTTAACAAAGTAAAATGATTATTTTCATGCACATGTAGTGATTGTCTCTTACGGAAGTATACTTCTGGATTTATTTCAAAAATATATTTTTCTACTACTTTTGAAATATGAGGATATAGCTCACTTACAAATGGATGGGGTGTGAACTTGAGTGTGTCCGAGTATCTTCGAGTACTAAATTTCCTTTTTCTTTTTGTAACACTATGTATATTGTATATCTAGAAAATACATTATACGTAGTATTAAATGGTACTGATATGACACTAGTGCCTAGCGACATCATTATATATACATGTCCAAAATTAAATATACAACTACAGTACATGATATACAATAGTGCATAAATAAAAATCTAAGATCTATCTACAATATCTACAATTGCACATAAGCCACAATACAAGATCATGAACACAAAGTCTTTAAATTATCATCAACCACCTTCCTCTTGCCTTTAACGTACAAAGAGCTAATTGAAAAATAATAATAACAGTGGGGTGAGATAATAATATTAGCGAGTTACCATATCCTATGTGTCCACTCTACAACTTATGCTTATCAACATCAATACACGTATACACTTACACAATAGAAAAAGATTTGAGTATATAAGAGATTTTCGCATTGTATGAGACTATGTAC
Source organism: Vicia villosa (assembly GCF_029867415.1). NCBI lineage: Eukaryota > Viridiplantae > Streptophyta > Magnoliopsida > Fabales > Fabaceae > Vicia > Vicia villosa. The sequence continues at coordinate 123,065 of NW_026706375.1, read as the reverse complement.
ACTTGAGTTCACCAACTCAAATAAGTTACTAATCGGAAGTTGTACCAATGTATCTTTCCCCAACAAACCCTACATCTAAGATTATAGACACGAGTCACGAATCCTTGTATCTTACTTTGACTTTTTTGTGGATTTTAGGTTCTCCATGGGACTCGAACCCACTTCAATAATCGTCGCTCCATATGGGACTCAAACCCATTTCAAGTATTTTCCTCATATATGAATTTAAACCACTTTGAGTCCACATCTTCTATGGGAGTCTAACCCATTTGGTTGAACAATTTGGGACGGGAACGACAATAAGGTTGTTTTCGAATACATGACCAATTCATCGAACGCAACATGATTGTACTCGTCAACTCATGTTCCATACAAAGCATATTAGTTCGTGACTAAGCTACAATTTTAGCGAATACTCGCCCACGGTACACATAGAAGTACCTTCGTGTCCAAGTATCACCATCTAAGTCATTTGTCCTAACTTAGTTACCTTTACTAATTCATTCACCAAGTTATGCTCATAGGTTTCCCTCACTCATCATCATAAGAATACTTTCTTTTTTCACATTTTTTCTTTTACTTTCCAAGTATTTACCTTTTCACTTAACGAGATCTCACTTATAATGAGTCTAACATGTTAATCTGAATAGAGCACCATACTTGTTTCTTCAAATTCAGACACAAAAACTTATTAAACAATCTTTTTCTTGATCTTTATATATATATATATATATATATATATATATATATATATATATATATATGTGTATCTATATATATATATATATATATATATATATATGTGTATCTATATATATATATGTGTATCTATATATATATATATGTGTATCTATATATATATATATATGTGTGTATATATATATATATATATATATATATATATATATATATATATATATATGTGTATCTATATATATATATATATATGTGTATCTATATATATATATATATATGTGTATCTATATATATATATATGTATATATATATATATATATATATATATATATATATATATATATATATATATATATATATATATATATATATATATATATATATATATATATATATATATATATATATATATATATATATATATATATCAAGTGAGAGCATTTTTAAATGAGAGATGAGAGGAAGAAATATCAACCATTAGATTCATCAAGAGAGAGAAATTAATAGCCTCATTAATGTACTAACAGTCTCTCTCCTGATGAATCCCATGGTTGATATTTCTTCCTCTCATCTCTCATTTAAAAATGCTCTCACTTGATATGCTATATATATATATATATATATATATATATATATATATATATATATATATATATATATATATATATATATATATATATATATATATATATATATATATTTTCCTTCTATAGTTAATCTTTTTTACATTTGTCCACCTCTGATATTAGTTTAAATCAATCATTCTCCTATTTTCTATTATAGGTCCCACCAATTATATACTTCTCAAACTTAAGATGAAGCGATTGGGATCATCACTAAACTACGTAGTGCAATAATTTTTCTTCATTTAACAACTTGGTTTAACACACAATTTCTAAAAAAGTTAGTAATCCAAAGTTACATCCAACTCCGTTCTTCAAACTTTGTTATGAAAAGAATAAGAACCTTAAAATAACATACTAAATGCAACCAACTAACTAAAATAACAGAACTAACATTAAACTTCACCACTCTCCTAAAACTTAAGACGAGAACAATGTTGTCCATGTCAAGACATTATAGAAAGCTACTAAATAGCACCCAAAAAAACTAACTACAGCTTTAAGGTCCATTATTAAAAAAAAAATACTACTTTTGTTGTAAATTTTGAATATATTTCAAAAGTTTTAAATAATTTAATCTCATCTTTAATTGACAAATATAAGAAATTATTTTTTAATTATTATTATTATTAATTTGTTTTATTATGATTTTAAATAGGTTAAATAATTTAATAAGTCTGACTTGACTGAGTCAAATCCATTACTCCACCCTTCTATTTCTTATATAAAATCCCTTACCATTAACAAAAATAGGACAGAATATAGAACGTGAAAAATATTTTTTCTCCCTTTTCGTCTTTGTTTTCTGGTTACATCTTCTGGCAAATTTCTTGTTGTTCTGATGCCTCTGAGTCTTATTAAGAATCTGAGAAGAACCTGTTGAATCCTGGGGCATTTGCGCTTATGAGGCGGATAAATCCTTAAGGACAGTGTACTTACACACCTCATTAATGTAACGACTTATTATTTTGCAGGTTCAATGGTTCTTATTATGAGAAGAGATGATCGAGTTATAGCGATGGTCAAATTTTTACAACACCTTTTAGGCTTTTAACCTAGAGCTCTACCTCGCCCTAATTTATTGGGATCTCTTTCTCTTGCCTACCACTTCTTTGGTAACAACTAGTTAACGACGAAGTGACTTCAAAAACAAGGTGAGAGAATGAAATATGTTAGAGAAATAATTTTAAAAGTTAAAGAAGATGGTGATATAAGAAGATGCTAGACAAATAAGTAAAATAAAAGTAAAAGATAAGCTATAAGGAAGGAACAAATCTGATTTATCTTGGAATAATGACAATTAAGATTGTTGTTTCGCTATTATTGCTCAAGTCATTATGTGATTATACTTTTTTTCAATTTGACAAAAATATATATCGTCAATGCACGTGTAGAAATTAATCTCTTTTTAAAATTGAATGTATTATTTTGTTTATATTTTTAAGTAAAATAATTTTGAAAAAATTAAATAAATATATGAGTTTATATATAAAAAATTATATATTTTTATAATATTATAAATTTATGAATTAATACAATTTGGTCCCTCTATTTTTGTTTTTTAGTCTCGGTCTCTTTATTTTTTAGTCTTGGTCTCTCTATTTTAAAATCAGTGTTTTTTGTCCCTCTATTTTATATTTTCTGAGATTTTAGTCACCTATCACATTTAAGTGTCATTTTTGATAATATGATAGATGAAGTGATGACGGGTCATAACTTAAGTGACATAATTCAAATTCCACACCATTTATAATTAATTTTTATTATAATAATAATAATATAATTTTCTATTTAAAACAAATAAAAACTTAAATGATCTTAATTAAATTAGCATTAATTTTTAAGTTTATTTGAAAGTTAATTTTTTAAATTATTTGTAGACTTTTAATGGAATACAATAATTTTAATTTTCAAAACTTAAAACTTGAAAGAGGAGTGATTCAAACAAAGAACCTTTAAACATATGAGAGGTCTCTGACTTATCTTTTAAATCATTTGAGCCAACAGATATTCATGTTCATTGGATGACAAGACTATATACTACTGTTGTTCAAACAGCATACACTACACACATTTCCTTACATTAAAAATAAGTATGAGTAGGGCCAAAGTATTTAAATACTTTTTTTGTCAAATAGACTATAGGCCAAAGTATTTAAATATTTTTTTTTTTGTCAAATAGACTATTGGTAAACAAGTGGGATGTTGGGGGTTCGAACACACTTTCTTACACCCGATGTTTTTTTATAAATACCAACTAAACTGCCTTAATGAAAATCCTATTATTAAATATTGAAGTTTTTTATGAATGTATTCCGTTAATAAATGTACAAATAATAAAATATTTAATTCTTTCAAATAAATAAATAACTTGTAACCAAAAAATAAATAAATAACTTAAAAATGAATGTTAACTTGATTTAAGCCATTTTTTTATTAATTCTAATAATAAAATTATGTTATAATATTTATTTATTTTAAATGTAAAATTATATTATTATTATTATAAAAATAATAATTACAAATGAAATGGAGTTTGAATCTTACCACTTAAGTCATGACACATCATTAATTCACTTGGCATGTCATCAAAAATGACACCAAAATGACATGAAAGCTTAACCTAATTACTACACATCCTTTTGTTAGCCCATTATAAAAGGGGGCGCGCTCACCACTTCGACAAAATACGATATAACCATGGCGGCCACTTCAAAAATATAAGTGTATCTTATTTGTTGCATTTCTTACGTATACTAAGAGTCGCAAAGGTAGCATTTCACTATCTAACCATCATTCAATCATATAAAAGGTATTTTCAACATATATTGTTCTATTATTGATTTGATTACGATTATATGTTATGGATCGAGGCAACATCGATTGCAATTTCATTCTTCTACATTGTTTTCTCTATTTAATAATTGAGTCTTGATATTTTGTTTAATTTTTTGTTGTTTTATTTTAACTCGACTAGATCTATGAGCGTCGAAACAATAATCAATTTTATATCCTATCATCAGAATTTCCGATTGACCGGAAACAATTTGTTATATCATATACTTTTACTCATCAACCATGCTCTCAACGTTTGTTCTTTCTCAAGTTGATGTTATGTGTGATAATATACCATATAGGTAAAATCAATTGTATGCCATCTAGAACTTACTACGTATTTTGTGTTATGTTAAAGTTTTTTTTTTTTCATGTATAGGTCTTCGAATATCAAAAGTTGAAACAAAAATTGCAATGAGATCATGGAGAGGCATTGAGTTCATGATAATTACGAAAATGGAACTTTTTTTAACAATGGTATATATACTTTAATTTAATTATTTAAAAACTTTAGTCTAACCGAAGACATTGTCGTGTTTGAAATACTAGCAAAGAAGAAGGCGAGAGAATTCATTAGGGTTCTTGAAGATGAAACTGTTGTTGGTTTCACTCCATGATACTATGTCATTGGTAGATGGATCATCAATCATCTGGTAAGTTTTTGCTAGGAATGATGTCGTAAAATCACCACCACCACTTAAGTCAACCGACGAACTCTCCACGATTTGATGGCACCACTCATAGCAAAAACTTACGAGATGGTTGATGATTCATCTACGGATGAGATAGTATCATAGAGTCAAACCAACAAAAGTTTCATCGTAAAGAACCCTACTGAGTTATCTCGTTTTCTTCGCCAATATTTCAAACACGACAATTTCTTCAGCTAGATTAAAGTATTTATACCATAGTTAGATTAACGTTTTTATACCATAGTTATATTATAGTAATGATACCATAATTAGATTTCTTTTACAAAAGTATATAATGTTCCATAGTTAGATTATTTTAAACTCTTTTGATGTCGTTGGAAAATATTGCATCAAGATTGTTCGATTAAAGTTTACATGCCTCTTTCAACAAGATCATATTGAATTTTTGGTTAAATACACCCTAAATCTAATGACATTAAGTATTTGACACATTATGATATGTATGACATGTTTACGTCATGTTCAATGCAATAATACCACCATATGGACTCTTGGAAAATATTTTGTATGTATATAAGATGAGGTTTCTGGCTTATTAGTCTTTAGTTAATTCTATTGAAATATGTTGAAGATTGCATGAATTTTTTGATTATTCAAACATTAATATTTGACTTATTTAATATACAATTAAATTTTTTTAATGATATTTTATACACGCTACAAGGAAATTAACTTATAATGATAGACAAAATCCATCACTATATGTCATTTTGCCATTGGTAAAAGTCTAAATATAAATCACCGCTGCCATACTGGCCGTGCACTATACTACTCAACTAATGACATAATTCCGTGTGTTGGTTAATGTTTCACCGACAGACTAATAGTTTTACCCACGGTTTCAGAAAAGTTGTATTTTTAGCTACAACATTTTTTCGTAGGTAAAAGTGCTATCCTGAAAGAAAAAAAATACATTTTTCTGTTGCAATTCCTACATATTTTTTTACTTATTATAAATAAAACTTTAATTATTATTTAAAGTAATTAATAGGCATATCCATATTGTTTAAGACCAAATTGACAATACATTCATATTGTTAAAAACAATTAATATTTAAAATGTTATTTCAAAGTATGTAGCAACATTGGACAAATTATAAACTAAGATCCAAGCAAATTTGTTCATTGTTTATGACATGAATATTGAGTACTAGTAAGCACAAAACACATGACTTTTTCACATAGCCATATCTTGACTCAATGCACTCTTTCTTCATATGTATCCTCTCCAAGACTTTGTAGACTTAACAATCAATGCACGAACAAATGGAAAATTCATTACGTCACACAAGTCGAAAATAAATTCTGGGTCAAGTAGTAAAAACATAAGATATACAGAGCAGAAACCATAATCATGTCATCATCACTCACATCAAAATTATAATAGAATAGGTCAAGTTCATGGAGAAAATAAGATTATGAAAACTAATTGTCTGAATCAGGCAACACTAGCTCATTCATTAATTCTTAAGTAGCACTCAAAAGAATTAAACTTTTCAAGTAGATGAGGAAAGTGTTGTATTGATGTCAAAAAGAAATTATCAACCCAAATAATAATTATTTAAGCACCAATGTGTATTATTAGGGCCGCCCTAAGACATTGCATCACACATTCTAATTCCACCACAATTCAAATACATTAATACAAAAGTTACCATTAATATCTTCCTATAAAGCGGCATTCAAAACCTATACCAAAGTAAATGATGGACAGGAAGTGCAAATGAGAAATGAAGTGCGATCAAGAGTCGTTGGAACAGGATCCTTCGAACTCAACTTCACCTATGGAAAGAAAGTCACTCTTGTCAATGTTCTTCATGTTCCCGACATGAATAGAAACCTTGTTAGTAGGGACTTGTTGGGAAAACAGGGTATTAAATCTGTATATGAATCGGGCAAGTTATTATTGACCCGTAATGGTATATTTGTAGGAAAAGGATATTCCGTTGAAGGAATGATCAAACTTTGTACTACCGACAATATTATTAATGAAATTTCTAATTCTGTTTATATGCTGGAATCTATTTCATTATGGCACTCTAGATTAGCACATATTGGTATTAGTACTATGAATAGAATAATTAAATCTGGATTGATATCATGTAACATTCATGATTTTGGAAATGCGAAATATGTGTTAAGTCTAAAATGATTAAGAAACCTTTCAAAAGTGTTGAAATAAAAACAAATGTTTTTGATCTTGTGCACTCTGACTTGTGTGAATTCAATGGAATGTTGACCCGTCGGGGAAATCGTTATTTTATAACGTTTATCGATGATTGTTCTAGGTTCACAAATGTATACCTCTTAAAGCATAAATATGATGCCTTTAATGCTTTTAAAACATATAAAGCGGAAGTCGAAAATCAATTAAGTACTACCATAAAAGTACTTAGAAGTGATAGAGGCGGTGAATACTTCTTGGCGGAATTTGATGCATATTATGAAGAATATGGCATAATACACGAATGTTCTGCGCCTCGCACACCACAACAAAATGGCATGGACGAAAGAAAAAATAGAACATATCAAGAAATGATTAATGCTATGTTAATGCATTCATAATTGCCATTTAATTTGTGGGGTGAAGCATTATTATCCGCATGTCACATAATGAACAGGATTCCTTTAAAAACAGCTGGAATTTCTCCATATGAAAAATGGAAAGGAAGATCACCAAATATTGGTTATTTTAAAGTGTGGGGGTGTGTAGCATATTACAAAAATATGGATTCTAAAAGAACAAAACCAGGTCCTCGAGGGATCAAATGTGCCTTCATAGGATATGCACCAAATAGCAAAGCATATAAACTTTTAGATTTAGAGTCTAATGTAATTGTCGAATCCCGAGATGTGGAATTCTTTGAAAATATTATCACAAAGGATAAGGAACCAGAGAATCCCACGATCAAAGAATCTTGTGACAATAATTCGACACGGATTGTTGAAACACAGCCCGAACCAATAAGAAGCAAAAGGGCACGAAAAATTAAAGGGTCTAGGAACATGTGAAATTGATTCTCAAATTATTTTTGTTTATCTAATTGAAGGAAATAGAAAGAACGATATTCATAAAATTCCTATTATTCTTCAAATTGAAGATGATCCTAAAACGTATAAAGAATCAGTGACTTCTAGAGACGCTTCTTTTTGGAAGGATGCTATCCAAGATGAAATGGATTCAATTATGTCAAATCATACTTGGGAACTCGTTGATCTTCCGAAGGGATCAAGACCCATTGAATGCAAATGGGTATTTAGGAAGAAGTATCACAATAATGGTACATTAAACACCTATAAGGCCAGAATAGTTGCAAAAGGATTTAGACAAAAGGAAGGTATTGATTATTTTGATACATATGCACCAGTAGCAAAAACTACGACAATTAGAATATTTTTTGCATTAGCTTCCTCGAACAACCTTATTATACATCAAATGGACGTTAAAACAGCATTCCTAAATGGCGATCTCGATGAGGAAATCTATATGGAGCAACCAGAAGGCTACATACTTCATGGAAATGAAAAAAATGTATGCAAACTAATCAAATCTTTATACGGTTTAAAACAGGCATCAAAAATTTGACACTGTCATACTTTCAAATGGGTTCATTCCAAACTCTTGTGACAAATGCTTGCACACAAAGGTGTGTGGAAATGCTATAATATTTCTATGTCTATATGTTGATGACATGTTGATTATTAGCAATGAAATGAATGGAATCTTAGAAACAAAAGGATTTCTAACTTCCACATTCAAGATGAAATATCTTGGATTAGTTGACACTATATTAAGGATCAAAGTAAAACGAAATAGTGGGGGTTATGAACTTAATCAAACACATTATATTGAAAAAATGTTGGAAAAGTTCAAACACCTTAACTTTAAGGAAGTAAACACTCCGTTCGATCCTAGTGTCAAGCTTCAAAAGAACAATGGTAGATCTATGGCACAATTGGAATATGCAAGTGCAATTGGATGTCTAATGTACTTAATGCAATGTACTAGATCAGACATAGCATTTGCGGTTAGTAAAATGAGTAGATTTACTAGCAATCTAAATGATGAACATTGGAAGGCCATAACAAGGATTTTTGGATATTTGTTAAAGACTAAAAGTATTGGCCTTCATTATGGTAAATTTCCTGCCATACTAGAAGGATATACCGACGCAAGTTGGATATCAAGCGTAGGAGATTATAAATCTACAACTGGGTGGATATTCACATTAGCTAGAGGTGCAATCTCTTGGAAGAGTAAGAAACAGACATGCATTACTCTCTCAACCATGGAGTCAGAGTTTGTGGCTCTTGCGTCTACTGGACAAGAAGCAGAATGGTTGAGGGATCTCTTATTGGAGGTCCCATTAGCTAAAGATAATGTATCAAAAGTATTGATACATTGTGATAGTCAAGCCACCTTGCCTAGAGCATTCAGTGAAGTATACAATGGAAAGTCTAGACACATACGTCTTAGACACTCTCTGGTGAGAAAAATGATAAAGGATGGGATCATTTCACTGACATATATACAAACAAGCTATAATTTGGCTGATCCTTTTACTAAACCACTGGCCAAAGATTTAGTAAAGTCTACCTCAAAAGGTATGGGATTAAAACTCCTTGAATGAGGGTTCCGACAATTATAGCAACCCAATCTGAATTTAATACATCTTAACCTAAGATTCAATGGGTAACAACAAGTCGTTGATTTGGAAGTTGGTGCAACATTTCGTGATAATGTTGACTATTACACAATTGAGGGATGAGTTTTTAAAGAAACTCTTAATGAAGTTCTATATCGAGGATATGTATCTAAAGAGATACTAATGAAACTTCACCTATATGAATTTCGAGATGGTGCCGTCTCAAAGTGAGAGTTGGAGTTTCTCTCATGAAAAAATCATGAAAAGAGGAAAAGTACATGGCCATAAAGTGCTAGGCGAGATATGTAGGCGAAGAAACTCTAAAAGGGTGTGTATAACAATACCGGTCTGATCACATGGGATAATGGTTCAAAGCATAGCTACCTAACGTTCTGATTAGACTTTGTGTTGTCTTTACTAAGGTTAAGTTCAAATCGAAAGATACCTAATTGTATTAACACTTTTATCTTCTATATTCTGGAATTAGATTTTTCATTATTAGAACAAGTGGGGGATTGTTGTAATTAATTCAATGAAAATTACAAGTTGTGTTCTAAAATGACAAAATGGTGAAAGTGAGTAAATGCTAATAAATGCATGTAATAAAGTCCCACATTGGAAGATTCACTCACTTTGAAAGTCTTTATAAAGAGTTAATACCATTAATTCAACAAAAGGACAAAAGAGGATAAAGTGCCACATTGACAAATGTGGTGGTCCCAAGCATTATGCCACTTGTCCCAATCCTACAACCACTCGCCGGTGTCGCCACCGACGACACCGGCTCCGACTCCTACTCCAGGTCCGGGGGCGTGGGCGTAGAGGCGCTAGTGGCGGGTTATAGACGGCACTTGAGCACTTAGGCACGTCGCATCGGAGCGATCGGGCTATTTGCGACGTTAATGAGGAGGCTCCGGCGGGCGACGGCCGGCCTTCGGCCGGTTGTTACATTTTTCTCAGTGTCCGTGATTTGAAATTTTGAATTCAGAAAGTTGGCAACTGTTCACGAAATAATACAGAAGTGAAACCATGCAAATGGTGCATGAATCAGTATAAGTGCCAACAGTCATAATTTTTGAAATTATATTGTTTCATCAAGGGTCGCTACCTTTGAAACAATATTAACATAGCTTATAAAAGTGAAAATTCAGGTATGACAGACTCGGATGTCAATCCCAATGTCAAGACATCAAATCTGTTATTAATGTAGCATAAGTAGAATAGAAGGATCCCCCATTAATTAATTACTCCTAAATAAGAGTCAATGAGACCTGGGATCACACATGTTCAGTAGACATAACCAAATTATACTCTTTACTTGGTTCTGTTTAGGAACAGCTAACACTTTTGAACCTGATGTTATACACAAAGTCATAACATTCATAACTGAACAAACAATGCAGAAGATAAATAACACAGTTAATTGTTAACCCAGTTCGGTCTAACTACCTACTCTGGGGGCTACCAAGCCAGGAAGAAGATTTCATTATCAGTAGTACTATTTTATGTAAACAACCTCTGGTTTACAAATAAACAACCTCTAGTTTACCTAATCACTACCCAATGCAACTTTTATCTCAGAACTCCATCCAAGACAAGAGAACCTCTGCTCACTCCCTAGTGATACCTAACTGTTACAACCCTGCAACAACTATTTACACAATTAACAATGAACACATACTTGATCTTGCTTCACAGCTTCAATCAAGTTTACAATACTCAACTCTTACCTACAGGTTTCGAGTGAGGACAATCACTTCTCTAATCTACAGGTTTCGAGAAGGACATGGTAGCCATCCCACAATCTGGGTGCTCTACCTATAGAAACCCTAATGACTACATCGTTAAAAATAAGGTTTTCTATTACAAACTAGGTAACAAAGTTTCCTATTTATAACCTGATCCCAATTGGATTTGGGCTTACAAATCACAGCACTCCTTGCTGTTATAAATATGCAGAAATACTACAAATAAGGTCTTTTAATCATGAGTTTCCTAATTTATCTCCTAAATTAGAAATTGTTGAATCTTCAATCTTCTGATCTGATTCTTCCTGAATCTTCAATCTTCTGATCTAATTCTTCAATTATTCTTTTGACCTTTAAATATGCGCCACATAGGATTACAAAATATTCTGTGAATATCCTGTATCTGTTAAGTACAAACTGAATCTTCCTTCCAGTTATGCAGGCACGATGTCATGAGTTGATGTCATGACATTCCATCTAACATCTTGCTTATACCTGTTTTGTTCTTTTTAAACTTGCAAGATTCACATTTTGACCATTTGTTGCTATTATATGTTTTAGCCAAACATTAGACAATAATACAGAACAGACAAGCATCAACAAAAAGGACGATTCCGGATTCAGAAATCAAATCACAAAAACCGAAAATCCTCTATATAATTCCAGACCATTCTTCGCTACAATCGAATTTTCGTCGGTCTTGCGCAAACTCGATAAGGATGAATTATCCTGGGTATTCCTGCATCAAAACTCTAAGACATACGAGAGTGCTTGAAATACTATAAGGAAAGTGATTCCATTCACGATTCCAGCCTCGGTCCATTCGATTGAAAATGATATTTTCTAACACCAAACATAAACTGAAATTCAGCAACCACATCCAAACCTTAAACAACCATGTTCATAAGTATAGGCGTGGTGTGGCTATAGCCACACCAAAATATTTGTTTTTATATACCACCACTAGCTTTTGGCAATAAATTAACTTAATTACAACATGGATATATATCACTCAATAGTGGTTCTTGACAGCTAGCTCTCCTTAATTGCCGCACGTTAATAACTATCAGATTGACTATTAGATTGAATTATAAACTTAAATAAAAATTAAAAGTATTTACAAATTATAAATCCAAATTATGTTTATTTATAAGCATAAACATACCATTACCAATTTTCTTTTGAGATTAATATTTTGGTTTAACTCTTAATTTCCCGCAATTTAATTATATCACTTCATAAATTTGTATGTTATATATTTTAAGTGAACATTTTAAAATGAAATATAATTGAATAGACTTTAAAGTACTATCAGGTTAAAGGTTTAATTATGTAAACTTTATTAATTTTTGAGAAATGCTAACTAGTGCCCACAGGGCAATGGGTAAGCGTTACAAAATAGTAAATTTATTTCTGTAATTTGCGTATTTAATGTCTCGAAAATTGAAATATTAAATTTTCTAAAAAACATTTTCTTTTTTTGGAATGCTTAACCATTGCCCTGAGGACACTGGTTAGCAAGACCCTTAATTTTTTTATAATTTTCAATAACTTCACAATTATATATAATTTAACTATTATAAAGTTATATTGAAAAATATGATCAATATTTTTTATTTATTTTAAAATTGTTTAAAATTATTTAAATTTTATATGAATTAAATAATTATATTATTAAATATATAATAGTTTAATAATTGAATTATAAAAAAACAAAATAAATTATTTAAGTTACAAATAAATTAATAAATTAAAATAATGAAATTACTACACTTATTTTAATAGTTAAATCATATAAATTTAATTATAATTTTGGTCACTTAATTTATCTCATTCAAGGAGTTAGTCTTCTATTTCAGTGCAAAGAATTTAGAAGAGGGTCAAATTGTTTGAAAATTTTATACTATAGATAAATTAATACAATTTAAATAATTAAATAATTAAACTTATAATAGTTTAATAATTAAATTATATAATTTTAAAATTATTCAAAGTTATAGAATAAAGTTTAAATAATTAAAAATATGGGTTGATATCACTTTACCCCGATAATGTAGGCGATTTTTGCTTTACCACTGTAATATTTTTTTTTTTGGATTACCCTGTAATATTTTTTTAATTCCCCCTAAGCGTACAAATTAAACACTGAATCTAGGGGATAATTTGTGTAGTGATTAAATTAAATTGTAGCAAATTTAGAACCTAACCAAAAATATATTTATGAGGAAACATTAATTTAAAATATTATTAGCAAAAAAAGAATTGTGAATTGTGTGTTTATTGATATAAATGAAGGTGATTTGAATTTGTAAACAATTGAGATTTTTTAATTCAAATTTTAATTCAAGTTATGTAATAAAGTGAGTGATCAGTGATTAAATGACCGTCTTGTAACTTTGATAAAAAGAGATGTTTTTAGAAAAATTAACATTGATGTTATTTTACACAAATTTTAAGAAATAGACGACTAACTCATAATGTCGCCACGCCATTATATAATATATAGATCCGTCCTTGTTCATCACCAATTAATCATCACCATCAAACAAAAAGATATAGCAAAAACTCGCAACAATCGTAACAATAAACCAGAAACATAATCCATTGAAAAGAAGGCAACCAATTTAAAAGAATACTCTCACCGAAACCGCTCTGTTGCTGACAAAATCATTATTGCCACGACCCAAAACTGCCGCAAGATAACGACCAACCTTCGCCCCTTGCTTCTATCCACGCCATCGACATTGGAACAACGGCAATACCTTCTGTTTGGTAACTTCCTTCCTCAATTTTATTTTTGTATATTGAACTATTTGTGTTGTTATCATGGTTTTAAATTGCGGTCCGCAACCGCAATTGAAGGCGAAATATAGCTGATGCAGTAGCCTCTGCATCCGCACCAGGCTGCAATTGCGGTTTGATTCATAATCACACGTCTGACAACCCTAGAATTCTCATCAAACACCTTCACTTATGTTTCTTCACATATTTTCATCATAACTCAATATTTGAGAATCCAAAAACTCGATTTACATGTAATTTGTAGTATAAAATATTAACTTTAGGAGTTTTTTAATGGTGTTTTTCAAATATTTTCCGATCAAAATTCACGCCGCAACAGCCGCAATGTGCATCACATCTACCGTATTGGTCGTAATCGCAACACCCGCAACCGCATCCGCGACCTCAATTTAAAACCATGGTTGTTATTTGTGAGCTTCAAGATATCGCAAGCGAGAGAGTAGAAATCGTTATTGTTTGTGAATCAACTTTGTGGTGTGAGATGCGTTGTTGTTGTAACTTCAATGGTGGAAACATAATTTAAAAAAAAAACAGTAGCAAGGTGAGGAAGATGGTTCGTGATTCTCTCCTCTCCCTCTCTAAATTCATGTGACTTTTTTCTTTTAAATAAAGATAAAAATAAAAAACAATTCGAAATACAAAAAATATATTTCATTTCTTTAATTAGAAGAATAATTAACTTATACATAAAATCACTTAATAAAAATATCCAAAATACAAAAACATATAAAATGAAGAAATACAAAAAATACGTGTCTTATTTTAATTAACGAAAAATTAAGTTTATTTTATTTATTTCAAACATAATATATTTTCTAAAGGAGTAAGGATTCACTCCATTTCTTATACTCCAAAATTAAACTTTGAGTTCTGCCACGACTACGTAATTTTCAAACCCTATACGTAGGCATAGGATTTTCAAACCTTAGCGAGTACAATAATAATAAAAAAACTTTTTCTTTGAAAATTATTAAAATAAAATAATAAAAACATAATAAAATTCAAGATATTAAACACTTTAAACAGATATTAAAGATATAGGTGGATTTACATTCACCGTATCATCGATTAATTGATTGATCAACTTAACGTCATTCGTCGGACTATTCAAATTGAAACTTATAAAAAAACTTAAACCTAAAGGGGGTCCCCTTGAGTACAAAGGAAATAAAGGGTGCCTAACAACTCCTCTTTATTTAATCGACTCACGAACTCAGAATATCTAAATGATTAGGGTTATCCATTATTTTCCCTTCCATTAGGGTAAAAATTAGTGGTGGCGACTCTTAATTTTTAAGACGTTTGCTAGACAACGCAATCGAATGCACAACTTGGTCCTGTTTTGACTTACATAGGACCAAAAGTACCACCAGGGACCCTAATACCATTGGGAAATGTTTCTCAAAGCCCCCTAGGTTTTCGATACCTTCGAATAGTCATGAACAACCATACTGTAGCACCCCATAATTTCCATTATTTGAGTTAATGAGAATTTAAATTATTAATTGGATTAATTGGAGTTTTGGTGATTTATTGAAAAATTATGAAAAATAGAGTAATTGGGCCTAGTGTGATAATTAGTAAAGGGGAGGTGTTTGCAAATGGGCCTTGCTAAGTTAGTTTTTATTTTTCATATAATAAAGGGATTTGGGAAAGAAAAGGAAATAAAGAAGCAAAGAGGAGAAAGGAGAAGAATCAAGCGTACGTGAAAAGCAAAAGAAGATGAGCTCTCAAGATCTTTGGCTAAGGTAAAGGGTGACTTTCCTTTTAGCCCATATTATCAGTTTATGAATGATAGAATTAATTAGGTGTATTGTTTGTCCCAATTGAATGTATTAGAGATTTTGGGGTTTTGAAACCTATGGGGTAATTTGGAGGATTTTGATGAAATTAGTGACTATGGATTATACTTGATGTAAGATAAACCCCAAGCATGTTAGGAATGTGTTAGAATATTGAATTTGGCACTATTTTGATGTTGCAAACATTTTGGTACGTTTTTGGTTGAGTTGGGAAGATGAAATGCTGTCAAAAAGGGGATTTTTGGGTTCTGGTTCAGCGGGAACCGGGTTCCCAAATGGGGGGACCGGTTTCCCAGACTCTCGGGAACGTAAAAATTGATATCTTAAATAGGGAAATCAGGTTCCCAAATTGGGGAACCGGTTCCCACTGAGTTTGGTTGAATTTCTGAAACTTCAAAGTGTCATAACATTTGATCTGTAACTCCGTTTTGTGTGTCGTTCAAAGCGTTAGGAAGCTAAAAGATGCTCTTGGTGATGAAAATGAATTGATTAGCATTGTATGATATAATTATTATGTGGTTGTGTAAATGACATGTAATTATATATGTGTATGTCATGGATTAATGTTATTTGGGAATAACATGTATGGGTATTGTGTACTATGTGCTAGTTGTGATACATGGAATTGATGAATACTAATTGTTATGCATTGTTGTGATTTTTACATGATGAATGTATTTTGTACAATTGGTTGATAATTCAATATGTTGAATTATGGTGATATGCTTAAATGGTAAGATTATATGGATAATTCTTAATTGCATATGTTTTGGTAATTGTATGTATACATTGAAGGATAGAAAAACACTTAGAAAGGGGGGGTTTGAATAAGTGTAGCTTTAAACTTGTAAGATAAAAACAATTTGCACAATGATTTTTATCCTGGTTCGTTGTTAACTAAACTACTCCAGTTCACCCCCTTGGAGTGATTTACCTCACCTGAGGATTTAATTCACTAATCACACAAGATTACAATGGTTTTCCACTTAGACAACTTCTAAGTCTTCTAGAGTATACTGATCACAACCTGATCACTCTAGGAACAATCTGCTTAGATACCCTCTAAGACTTTCTAGAGTATACTGATCAACAACCTGATCACTCTAATTCTTACAACTTAATGTAAACAAATTCTTTTCAGAGTTACAATGCTTCTTATAAAGCTATTATCACAACTGTGATTTTCTCTTAAGTTTAAGCTTAGTCTCACTAAAATATTAAATATTACAACAGCAATGTAGTGAGTTTGATGATGAAGTTTGATAGCATTTGATTTGAACATCGTATGTGCAAGTTGATTCAGAGTTCGTAATTCGTACTTCGTAACCTTGCTTCTCATCAGAACTTCATATTTATAGGCGTTTGAGAAGATGAACGTTGGGAGCATTTAATGCTTTGCGTAATCCATACAGCATTGCATTTAATGTTTCACTCTTTTGTCAACTACCTCGAGCCTTGCTTTCACTGTGTCTATTGATGTTGCCTTTAATAGCTTCTAACGTTCCTTTTGTCAGTCAGCGTAGCCTGCCATCTTGTACTTGCTTCTGATCTGATGTTTGTGTAAACAACGTTTGAATATCATCAGAGTCAAACAGCTTAGTGCAGAGTATCTTCTTGTCTTCTGACCTTGAAGTGCTTCTGAGCGTGATACCATGAGAACTTCAGTGCTTCTGCTTCTGATCTCAAGTTCTTCTGATGCTTCCATAGACCCATGTTCTGATTCTGCTTGACCATCTTCTGATGTCTTGCCAGACCATGTTCTGATGTTGCATGCTGAACCTTCTGAGTCAGTGCTTCTTGCGCTGATTTTGTGCATACTCTTTATATATTTCCTGAAATGGAAATCGCATAGTATTAGAGTACCACATTATCTCATTCAAAATTCATATACATTGTTATCATTAAAACTAAGAATATTTATCAGAACAAATAATGTTCTAACAATCTCCCCATTTTTGATGATGACAAAAACATACATAAATGATATGAATTTGCAATCAGAATATTAGACGGCTAAAGACAATTACATAGCTATAGCATAAGCATATAGACATTGTGTGTGAATATGTCTCCCCCTGAGATTAACAATCTCCCCCTGAGATAAATAATCTCCCCCTGAAATAAATACTGGAAGAATTTAATAAATAAAGGACTTCCCTGAGTATTTTCCATTTCAGTTGAGACAATCACATATGCTTAGTTCTTTCAGAACATTCATAGCTTCTGATTCTTGCTTCCATAGGACAGCTTCAGAGCTTGAATTTCTTCTTGAATCATTTCATGCTAGATTGTATCAGAACATTGTTGAATGTACCAGAGCATCATCAGAGCATCTCTACATCCTTAAATGTTGCAGAGCAAACTAAACGACAAAAGTCAGAGCATGAATGAATCAGAACATAAAATATGTATCAGAACATATAATTATGTATCAGAGCAAAAAACAATAATGTTTCAAAGCATATTTTAGAGCTAAAAACATGCATCAGAACATATAAGGAATAAGAATGAGTTAGAGCATATTCTATCATCAGAATATCAGAACATTCTTCCTTCTTGCTTCTGATTCTTGAAGCTTTACAGCACTCAGCTTGCTTCAATTTCCATGAGCTTGTTTCTATACAGAATTGCTTTTCCCCATGTCTTTGCTTTTCATGTTGAGCTTTTAAGAATATCTTCAATTCCTGCAAAAATACTCAAAGACATAGAACTTGCAAGTTCTGTTAGAAATGTGGAGACTTTCTCCCAACAACTGATAAAATAAATCAGATCATTTATCACATTTTCTCCCCCTTTTTGTCATAACATCAAAAAACATAAAAGATTCAGATGAAAAAACAAACAATATGAGAGAAGAAAATATAATTTTCATTGATAGGCAAAGGAGAATTATCACAAAATACAAGGAGGATGCATAGAAGACAGATGCAAGAAACAAAGAAAAAACAACTAAGACTCAAAGACTAAGATGACCCTAGCTTAGACATAATCTTGGCCAAAATGTCATGAATCCCATTGTTGCTCTCAGTCTGCCTCTCCATGAAAGTGCGGAACTCAGCATTGATCGTGCCTTGCTCGTCCATGCGAGAAGCTAGCTTGGTCTGATTCTTCTGAATAACCTCTAGAGTCTTCGTCAGAAGAGAGGGTTCACCAGAAGAAGTTTCACAGCTTCTGTCCAGAGGGACAGCATTCTGAACCGCAGCTTCCATTGTCAGATCATCATTATGATTTTCCTTAACAAGAATAGTCCCAGCAGGATAATCTTCACCATCAGCTTCTTCCATAGAAGCATCTCCATCATATTCTGCAGCAGGCAGCTCAGAATCTCCATTCTAAAGAGCCTGAAGAATGGCAGCCAGATTCCTTGTGGCAGAAGGACCTTCAATATCTGGAGGATCAGCAACTTCTGGAATGACCAAATCAGGGTCTTCCTTAGAAGGATTCTCCCTGAGAAAGTCAAACAGAGATTTGAAGTCTCCAGTCAGAACTGGATACTTAGGTCTCCAGACCACAATGTCTCTGCAAGGGTTGTCCAGCAACTCATCAACAAACATCTTCTCCTTAAGAACTCTCCTGTTTCTGATAGCATGAAAGTATTTTCCATCATCAGTTTCAAGAAGATACCCAGCATAACCAGGTGCAGCAGCCACAAGCCTCTTCTGAACAGCCATAGCTCCCACCTGAAAATCTTGACGAAAGCTTCTCCAGAGGTTTCTAGTAGAAACATCACCAAGATCATTGAGGAAGGCATCTCTCAAGAGGTCCAGCCTACTGGCAACTTCATGTCTGAACAACTCTAGGTAAATATGGGGTTCAGGTTCAGGAGCATTGAAGGTGAATTTGTAGTCAGGGTAGAGAAGGCAGTATGGGTTGGATTTTCTGGTAGGAAAGGGATGGGATAGAGAAGGTGGATTTGCAGTGGTCGAAGAAGATGGAATATCAGTGGGGATGTTTGAAGAAGATGGTATGTCTGTGAGGAGGGTTGATGAGGATGGAATATCAGAAGGAGTTAGGGGATGGATATTTAGTGGTGTGGGATTCGGAACAGGTGTAGAAAAAGATGGTGGAAGTGTTGACAGTTCTTGAAGAACGGAGAGATTCCCTGATGCGCTGCTGTTGATATTCTGGAGTATTAACCTTGTCAGGATCATAGGTGACCCTCTGCTTCTTGGCTTGCTTAGCCTCATCTTCTTGAGCCTTTCTTTTTATCCTTGCTTCTTGCTTCTTCTGATCCTTCTTCTGAAGATCAACCAGAGAAGGAAGCACTCTTCCACGAATCCACGCAGGATCAACAGAAGATTGAGTCCTAACAGAAGCTTCCAAGTAATGCTTAACAGCCTTGTGAAGTTCTGCTTGAAACAAAGTAGAAAAGCCTTCAACAGGAACTCTTCTAGACAAAATATGTGGGAAGCTTGCAGGAGCAGAAGTTACATCTCTGATAAGTTGCAACCTTAACAGATCAACACCATTGATGAAAGGACCTTGAATAACTCCAAAGAATTGGGACGTTCTAGTAGTCCATAGAGAATCCATCAAATCACTTTCTATCAGAATATCTGAGATCATTCTGGCGAAAGGAATAATATCTCTTGGAAGATGAGGACACTTCGCACGTTCTTCATCTCTTGATTCTACAATAGACATCTTCAGATTCTGAAAAAGAATGTTGGAGATGTTGAGTTCAACTCTTCTTCCAATGCAGAAGAGAGTGTATTTGTGATTGTGAATACAAGATTTCACTCAAAGATGTTTTTGATTTATGGCAAACTCAAATGAGCATCCAAACAACTAGGAGGAATCGGAAAAGCAAAGCATTTGATCACTCATGAAAGCACAGGATGATCTACTATGCATATAAGTCGACTCAACACAAGCTGAACATGAAAAATGCAGAAAATCAGCAGTTAGGTCGACCTACTGTCAACCCAGGTCGACCTAAAATGAAGAAAAATCCATATACTTCTGCTAGGTCGACGTAAAATGAAGAAATCTTCATATCAGTCTGCTAGGTCGACCTACATAACAATTAGGTCGACCTAATCTGAGAAAATGTTCCCAGAACGCATCAGAAGAGGATTCTGGTCGACCTACTCCTTCAACAGGTCGACCTAACTGGGAGCAAACTTCAGCAAGCACTGCTAGGTCGACCTAACCTCTACAAGAGGTCGACCTAACTGATCAAGAAAGTTCAAAATTCAGTTTCTCTTGGTTCCAACTGTTATGCAATCATATATATTGTGCAAGGGTTAATTATTCAAAAAAGAAAAACACCAACGACTGAAAGATACATAAACGCTTCTCATCTTCGTTCTTCGTCATCTCCAACACAATTACACATAATCATTCTTGCGTTGCGGGTTAGTGATGAGTTCGATAACGTCCATGGAACGGAATTGAAGATTCCTAGTGGGTGAAGGTTTGTGGGGTTTGTTGGTGAATAAAATCTGTGGGTTTTGTCCTCCACGACGGGTGGTTCTTGGGGGTTTTTATCAAGAGGCGTTCATTGAGGATTCGGCTGAGTGTAACGATTGAGGAACGGGGAGTTCAAGGAATCAAGACACTGCAGAAGGGAATCGAAGTGAAGCTCTTGGATAACCTTGATCTTGCTTAAGATTAAGGGGGAAGAAGATTCAAAGGATCGACATAATTGGTTTATCGTTTATCGCTTTGTTATCTTCTTTGTATAAACTGCTTTCAACATTAATGAAAGTTTTCCCAATTTCAATTTGGAATTGGGGGCAGACGTAGTCGTAGCGAGGACGGTCGACGAACTGCCTAAACAAATATCGTGTTCTTATCGCTTTTATCTTTTCCTTTACATTCTGTTCATAAATTGGTATAAATTGCTAAATTGATCAATGATTCAAGTGTTAAAATTGTGAATTAAAAGTTCTGCATAAACATCACAATTCACCACATCTTGAATTAGCATCAATTTGAATATTGTCACCAAGTGTTTGTATATTTGCTTAATCCACCTTACTGCATTGCAAATCAAAGTTTGTCAATCTAGAACTTAATTGATATTCAATTGTGACACGTATTGATTCTATAGCATATCTCCTTATCTGTGATTTCAAATATTTTGTGGTTTTGTAACACATATAACCCTTTGCAATAGCGGTCCGGAATAGACGCAAGTCGATTCAGAACTGCTTTCGCTATAGTCTGTAAAAATCCCGGAAAAACTGTGTAGGATCTATTCACCCCCCCTCTAGATCCTTAGGCCAGCGTCTAACAAGTGGCATCAAGAGCTTGGTTAATTCCGTGCTACGTGAAACACTTATTGGAAAGATGGCTTCCGGACCTAAAGGGGCTCATAATAGAGCTCCAGTTTTCAACGGCGAAAACTACGGCTATTGGAAGGATTGTATGTGTGTCCATATCAATGCAATTGATAGGAACATCTGGACAGCTATTGTCAATGGTCCATTTCAGATCACTTTGACAAATGAAGATGGTACAGTTGTTCCAAAACCAGAAAATACTTGGAATGCTGAAGATGAAAAGAAATATGCATACGATTGGAAAGCGAGAAACATTCTAATCTCAGCTCTAGGAGTTGATGAATACTATCGCGTTTCCCATTGTAGATCCGCTAAAGCTATGTGGGACACATTGCAAGTTGCCCACGAGGGAACCGATGACGTCAAACTAGCTAGGATCAATACGCTAACTCAAGAGTTCGAACTTTTCCACATGGAAGATGGTGAAACCATCGAAAGCATGCAGAAAAGATTCGTTCACCTGAAAAATCGATTAAATTCTCTTGATAGACCTGTTTCCAATGCAGTTGCTACTAACAAAATCTTAAGGTGTTTGAACAGGGAATGGCAACCCAAAGTTACAGCACTTAAGGAAGCAAATGATCTCAACACTTTAGACATTACCATTCTCTTTGGTAAACTAGAGGAACATGAACAGCATCTTAAATGCCTTGACATGCATGAGAAAAGGTCAAAGAAAGAAAAGAACATGGAAAAGGAGGTAGAGAAGAAGTCAATAGCTCTAAAAGCTTCAAGCTCCAAGACCTCAATACGAGAGCTAGAGGATAGTGATACAAGTGATGAAGAAGACTCCGATGAAGAAGAAATGGGACTGTTTGTGCGAAGATACAACAAATATCTAAAGAAAAATGGAGCAAAGCATTCTAACAAAGGATTGATCAACTTTAGAAAGCAATCAACCATTTCCAAACAATATGACAACAACAAAGGAAGAATCAAAGGGTTGTGCTTCAATTGTGGAAAAGACGGTCACTACAAACCGGATTGTCCATACCTTAAGAAAGAAAAAGAGAAGAACCAAAGCAAAGGTCATAACAAATCTAAAAGAGCCTACATAGCATGGGAAAGTGATTCATCTAGTGAAAGCTCATCAAGCGATGAAGAAGAAGTAGCAAATTTATGTCTCATGGCTCATCAACACAAGAAAAAGAAAGCTGAAAAATGTCTTGATATTGCCGAAAGGTTGTGGTTCCTTGATAGCGGATGTTCAAGACACATGACGGGAGACATATCTCTTTTCGTTGAGTTTCAAGCAAAGAAAAAGGGGTTTGTCACCTATGGAGACAACAATAGAGGAGCCATACTTGGTAAAGGAAGTGTAGGTAACCCTTCTACTACTACTATAACTGATGTGCTTCTAGTTGAAGGCCTTAAACATAATCTTCTAAGTATAAGTCAATTGTGTGACAAAGATTTTAAAGTTTTGTTTACAAATTCCGGTTGCACAATAGAACATACTAAGAAAAGAGACATTATGTTTAAAGGCTTAAGAGTAAACAATATCTACATGTTAAACTTGGATGAAGTATCTAAGTCAAGTACCAAATGTCTAATCGCTCTAGGCGAAGACTCATGGCTTTGGCATAGACGTCTCGCCCATATAAATTTTGACTTACTAAATAAAGTTGTCACAAAAGATTTAGTAATCGGCTTACCCAAAATGAAGTTTTCAAAAGATCATCTATGTGATGCTTGTCAAAAGGGAAAACAAACAAAAATCTCTTTTAAGTCAAAGAACGTGGTCTCAACATCACGCCCCCTTGAACTTCTTCACATGGATCTCTTTGGCCCTTCAAGGACTAAAAGCATAGGTGGAAACATCTATGGTTTTGTCATTGTTGATGATTACTCTAGATTTTGCTGGACAATCTTTTTACCTAGTAAGGATCAAACTTTTCCAACTTTCACACAATTTGCAAGATTATGTCAAAATAAAATGAACAACAAAATAGTTGCAATTCGAAGTGATCACGGTGGAGAGTTTGAAAACCATCTTTTTGAAAACTACTGTGATAAACATGGGATTGAGCATAACTTTTCAGCTCCTAGAACACCACAACAAAACGGAGTTGTTGAACGTAAAAATCGGGTTCTAGAGGAGCTGGCAAGAACAATGCTGAATGAGAGTAATTTACCTAAGTATTTCTGGGCTGAGGCGATCAGCACCGCATGTTATGTTCTGAATAGGATAATAATACGTCCTATACTGAACAAAACTCCCTATGAATTACTAAAAGGTAGGAAACCAAATGTCTCTCATCTCCATGTATTTGGTTGCAAGTGTTTTGTCTTAAACAATGGTAAGGATAATCTTGGAAAATTCGATGCTAAAGCTGATGAAGGCATTTTCCTTGGTTACTCACAATCTAGCAAAGCATATCGGGTATATAATAAGAGATTACTTATAGTAGAAGAGTCGGTACACGTGTCTTTTGATGAATCTTATACAAAATATGTCGAGAAAGGTCTTTCGTTTAATGGTGCAGGTCCATCCACTGAAGACATTGTCCGAGATAAGGAAGACGAGGATGAAAGTATTGTGAAGAAAGATGCTAAGAAAGAGAAAGATGAGTCTCATGATGAACATAAAGAGGAAAGCATCTCCAATAATGAAGAACTTCCAAAGGCTTGGACAAATGTGAAAGATCATCCAATTGACAACATAATAGGAGACATATCAAAAGGCGTTACAACACGCTCAAGGATAAGTAACTTCTGTTATCATTTTGCTTTTGTTTCACAAGTTGAGCCGAAAAACACTAAGGACGCATTACTTGATGAGCATTGGCTAATGGCCATGCAAGAAGAATTAAACCAATTTAAACGGAATGATGTTTGGGATTTAGTCCCTCATCCGGGAGATCATCAAGTAATCGGCACTAGATGGGTTTTTCATAACAAACTTGATGAAAACGGCGTTATTACTAGAAACAAAGCTAGATTAGTTGCCCAAGGTTATAATCAAGAGGAAGGTATTGATTATGAAGAGACGTACGCTCCTGTAGCACGTCTCGAAGCAATTCGCCTCTTGCTTGCCTATGCTAGTTCAAAAGACTTCAAACTATTTCAAATGGATGTTAAAAGTGCCTTTCTAAATGGCTACATAAATGAAGAAGTCTATGTTGCTCAGCCACCCGGCTTTGATAATTACATGTATCCTACTCATGTTTATAAGCTGAAACGTACTCTTTATGGTCTTAAACAAGCCCCTCGGGCTTGGTACGAAAGATTGAGTAAATTTCTTCTTAGTCAAGGGTATTCTAGAGATTTCTCTAAGCTTATGCAGAGTGAATTTGAGATGAGTCTCATGGGTGAACTAAACTTCTTCCTTGGCCTACAAATCAAGCAACTCAGTCATGGAACATTTGTGAGTCAAACCAAATATTGTACAGAGCCGCTCAAGAGATTTGGAATGAGTGAGGCAAAGGAAATCAACACACCTATGGCAACAAACACTAACCTAGACAAAGATGAAAAAGGTAAAGAGGTTGATGTAAAACTGTACCGAGGTATGATAGGCTCACTATTATACCTTACCGCCTCAAGACCAGACATTATGTTTAGTGTGTGTATGTGTGCAAGATATCAATCCTGTCCAAAAGAATCTCACCTAAAGGCTGTCAAAAGAATTATGCGCTATTTACGTGGAACTACTACTTATGGTCTATGGTATCCAAACGGAAATGATTGTTACTTGGTAGGATTCTCAGACTCCGATTTTGCTGGCTGCAAATCTGACAGAAAAAGCACCAGTGGAACATGTCATCTTTTCTCAAATTCATTGATAAGTTGGCATAGCAAGAAACAAGCATCGGTTGCATTATCTACTGCTGAAGCAGAATATGTAGCTGCAGGAAGCTGTTGTGCGCAGATATTATGGCTCAAGCAACAACTTCTTGACTTTGGCATTACGCTTGATCACATACCTATCATGTGCGACAACACAAGTGCAATAAACTTAAGCAAGAATCCTGTCCTTCACTCACGTACCAAACATATTGAAATAAGGCATCACTTCCTAAGAGATCATGTAGAGAAAGGAGACGTTACACTTGAACATATAGAAAGCAAAAAGCAACTAGCTGACATATTCACCAAACCTCTAGCAACGGAGCAACACTTCAACATCCGTAGAGAATTAGGGATACTAGATATCTCTAATTTGGGCTAACTACGCTTGTTCCTCCTATTTTTATTTCTTTATTTTATTTCTATATATATTGTTTATTCTCAAGCTAACATCATTTCTTAAAGGTAGCTCTTCCTCAAGTCAATGACTAAGGACTTCCATGAACAATGACACCTATACAATGAGAAGAGGGTAACATGTTTACTGTTCACTTCCAAAAATTTCATTGATACTGTAATATGCTATCAATTAACATGCTTATAGTGACATTATACACATATATCTCTTACTCTTGTACTCGTTTCATTTTAATATCCGACTATGCATGCTCGAGTTTTATCTATGTTTCTCTTGTTACTCTTCTACTCTGTTTCCTTGTTTCTCTTTTTGATGTTGTCAAAGGGGGAGATAGATGCAATAGATGCTGAGTGTACGGGGGAGCTTTGTGAAGAGATTGTTTGGTTGAGAAATAGATGCTGGATGTACGGGGGAGCCTTGTTGAGTCTGTGTCACTTACTACCAAAGCTTTTGACTATTGGTTTGCCATCATCAAAAAGGGGGAGTATGTGAATACAAGATTTCACTCAAAGATGTTTTTGATTTATGGCAAACTCAAATGAGCATCCAAACAACTAGGAGGAATCAGAAAAGCAAAGCATTTGATCACTCATGAAAGCACAGGATGATCTACTATGCATATAAGTCGACTCAACACAAGCTGAACATGAAAAATGCAGAAAATCAGCAGTTAGGTCGACCTACTGTCAACCCAGGTCGACCTAAAATGAAGAAAAATCCATATACTTCTGCTAGGTCGACTCACAGACCTTTTAGGTCGACGTAAAATGAAGAAATCTTCATATCAGTCTGCTAGGTCGACCTACATAACAATTAGGTCGACCTAATCTGAGAAAATATTCCCAGAATGCATCAGAAGAGGATTCTGGTCGACCTACTCCTTCAACAGGTCGACCTAACTGGGAGCAAACTTCAGCAAGCACTGCTAGGTCGACCTAACCTCTACAAGAGGTCGACCTAACTGATCAAGAAAGTTCAAAATTCAGTTTCTCTTGGTTCCAACTGTTATGCAATCATATATATTGTGCAAGGGTTAATTATTCAAAAAAGAAAAACACCAACGACTGAAAGATACATAAACGCTTCTCATCTTCGTTCTTCGTCATCTCCAACACAATTACACATAATCATTCTTGCGTTGCGGGTTAGTGATGAGTTCGATAACGTCCATGGAACGGAATTGAAGATTCCTAGTGGGTGAAGGTTTGTGGGGTTTGTTGGTGAATAAAATCTGTGGGTTTTGTCCTCCACGACGGGTGGTTCTTGGGGGTTTTTATCAAGAGGCGTTCATTGAGGATTCGGCTGAGTGTAACGATTGAGGAACGGGGAGTTCAAGGAATCAAGACACTGCAGAAGGGAATCGAAGTGAAGCTCTTGGATAACCTTGATCTTGCTTAAGATTAAGGGGGAAGAAGATTCAAAGGATCGACATAATTGGTTTATCGTTTATCGCTTTGTTATCTTCTTTGTATAAACTGCTTTCAACATTAATGAAAGTTTTCCCAATTTCAATTTGGAATTGGGGGCAGACGTAGTCGTAGCGAGGACGGTCGACGAACTGCCTAAACAAATATCGTGTTCTTATCGCTTTTATCTTTTCCTTTACATTCTGTTCATAAATTGGTATAAATTGCTAAATTGATCAATGATTCAAGTGTTAAAATTGTGAATTAAAAGTTCTGCATAAACATCACAATTCACCACATCTTGAATTAGCATCAATTTGAATATTGTCACCAAGTGTTTGTATATTTGCTTAATCCACCTTACTGCATTGCAAATCAAAGTTTGTCAATCTAGAACTTAATTGATATTCAATTGTGACACGTATTGATTCTATAGCATATCTCCTTATCTGTGATTTCAAATATTTTGTGGTTTTGTAACACATATAACCCTTTGCAATAGCGGTCTGGAATAGACGCAAGTCGATTCAGAACTGCTTTCGCTATAGTCTGTAAAAATCCCGGAAAAACTGTGTAGGATCTATTCACCCCCCCTCTAGATCCTTAGGCCAGCGTCTAACAGTGATCAGGACTGATGTAGGAGGAGGAGAACGATTTCCTTCTGTGATGGAGAGAACCCAGAATAATTTCTGCCAAAACTTGATAAAACACCCTCAATGTACCAGTTTTGTGAGATTCAAGACCAGTAGCAAATGAGATTTGTTTTTCAACCTGTAGCCAGTTAACTCTACCAGGAAGAGGACCAGTGCATCCTTCTTCATCATCCAAGTTGTACAGTTTTCTGATCAGTTTCTCAGTTATCACAACTTCATGCCCTAACACGAAGGAGATGATTGCCGTTGGAGTAACCGTTGCATGAACCCAGAAGTCTTTCACAAGAGTCGGATAAATTGGTCCAACCAATCTATCAAGATAGTTTGACCAGCCTTTTGCCAAGATTCTCGCATCAGGTTGAAAACCATGTGCTTTCATATTTTCAAAGTCCACAGCAGACTCCCAAAGAACTTCCAAATCTTCAGTAGGAATGGTGCATGTCTTCAACGGAGCATACCCATGCTTTCTAAGAAGCAGTTGAGTGGAAGAGATTTCTGCTGGGCTAGACGAACTTGATGATGAATACATGGCGAGATGCTTAGATGCAGATATAAAGCTAGGGTTTATGCGATGAATGCAGAAAGAGAGGGACGAATGAAGAGAGAGAGTGAAAAAGATGAAATGAAGATGAAGCGGGTTATTTAAAAGATTGAATAAAAGAAAATAATAAATGCAATATGGTTTAAATGAAAT
The DNA here is from genome assembly GCF_029867415.1 of Vicia villosa. NCBI lineage: Eukaryota > Viridiplantae > Streptophyta > Magnoliopsida > Fabales > Fabaceae > Vicia > Vicia villosa. Next base: position 93,953 of record NW_026706375.1, on the reverse strand, counting down.
GATTACAGAAAAACATGACATCAAATTGCATTTAATGAGATATGATGTTAGGAGAGATAAAATGACAAACTGAAATGATTTGCACAGTTACCTAGGGCAGCGTCTCCTCAACTGCACGCATGCTTGTCCAAAAATAATGAACACGTGTTCATTTTATGGAAAGACTGGTGACAGTTGTTTTACTTTAAAAGATCTTCTGAATCAACTTAGATAATGAAACGTTAGTAATAACAGAATCAGAACTTCTAATTGATCATTATCAGAACTTCTTATAAACACTTAGTCCTAACACATTTCAGAAGTTAACCAATCATAAGATCTTCTCATCTTCTCATTCTGGGCACAAATCCATACTGGTATTCTTCAAAATGAACTTGAACCTATCTTCAGCCAGGGGTTTTGTAAGGATATCAGCCCATTGATGGTCTGTATCCACAAAGTTCAAAGAGAGAACACCCTTCTGAACATAGTCCCTAATAAAATGATGTTTAATCTCAATATGTTTAGCTTTGGAATGTAAGATAGGATTCTTTGATAAACATATGGCAGAAGTATTATCACAGAAGATAGGAATGTTACTCTCATATATTTGATAATCTTCTAGCTGACTCTTCATCCAGAGCATTTGTGTGCTACACCCAGCAGCAGCAACATATTCTGCTTCTATTGTTGAGAGGGCTATGGTAGCTTGCTTCTTGCTATACCAGGAGATCAAATGACTTCCAAGAAATTGACAACTTCCAGAAGTACTCTTCCTTTCAATTCTATCTCCAGCATAGTCAGCATCACAAAATCCTACTATGTTGTATTCTTTAGATCTTCTGTAGACTAAACCAACATTAGTAGTACCTTTCAAATACCTCAGAATTCTCTTAACAGCAGTTAAGTGAGATTCTATAGGATCTTATTGGAATCTAGCACACAAACAAACACTGAAAAGAATGTCAGGTCTAGAAGCAGTTAAATATAGAAAAGATCCAATCATACCTCTGTACAACTTCTAATCTACCTTCTTACTTACCTCATCCTTACCTAGAACACACGTTGGATGCATAGGAGTTTTGGCTTCTTTGCTTTCAGAAAGATTAAACTTCTTCAGAAGTTCTTTCACATACTTCGTTTGATGAACATAAGTTCCATCAGAAGTTTGATTGATTTGGATCCCAAGAAAATACATGAGTTCACCCATCATACTCATTTCAAATTCAGCCTGCATAGACTTATCAAACTCCTTTCCAAGTGAAGCATTAGATGTTCCAAAGATAATATCATCAACATAAATTTGACAAATTAAGATATCCTTCTTAGACATTTTACAGAAGAGGGTTGTATCCACTTGTCCTCTAGTGAAACCATTGTTCAGAAGGAAAGAACTTAATCTTTCATACCAAGCTCTAGGAGCTTGTTTCAACCCATACAATGATTTCTTAAGTTTGAAAACATGTTCTGGAGACTTAGAGTCTTCAAAACTAGGAGGTTGGTAGACATAGACTTCCTAATCTATATAGCCATTTAAGAAGGCACTCTTAACATCCATCTGATATAGAGTGATGTTATGTTGAGTGGCAAAACAAATTAATAAGCGAATAGATTCTAACCTGGCCACTGGTGCAAAGGTTTTTGTATAGTCGTTTCCTTCTTGTTGACTATAACCCTGAGCCACCAGTCTGGCTTTGTTTCTTACCACTTCTCCCTTTTCACTAAGCTTGTTTCTGAACACCCACTTTGTACCATTGATGTTGAATCCTTTTGGTCTAGGAACCAAATCCCATACATCATTCCTTGTAAACAGATTTAGTTCTTCTTGCATGGCAATTATCCATTCTGGATCTTTTAGAGCTTGATCAACAGAAGTTGGCTCGATCAAAGAAACAAGACCTAATTGACATTCTGCGTTGTTCTTAAGGACTGCTCTTGTTCTGATAGGATCATCTTTCTTTCCAAGGATCACATCTTCTGAGTGAGCTGAGGTGAGTCTAGAAGTTCTTCTGATCCTTTACTTCTGAGACTTTCAGCTTCTGAAACTTTGCTTCTTGGTTCTTCAGCTTCTGATATGTCAATATCTATATCTGCAAAATTCTCAAATTGCTTTGGCTTTTCAAGACCAAGCTTATCATCAAATTTGATATTGATTGATTCTTCTACAACCAATGTTTTAGTATTGTATACTCTGTAGCCTTTTGAGCGTTCAGAATATCCAAGAAGAAAACATTTTTGTGCCTTAGAATCAAACTTACCAAGATGATCTTTAGTATTGTTGGGTTTTCAAAAGGAATAAAATATGAAATGTTGGGTTTTCTGTTCTTCCACAATTCATAAGGAGTCTTATTTAGAATAGGTCTTATAGAGATTCTATTCTGAATATAACATGTAGTGTTTATTGCTTCTGCCCAGAAGTGTTTAGCCATATTGGTCTCATTGATCATGGTTCTGGCTATTTCTTGCAGAGTCCTATTCTTTCTCTCTACAACTCCATTTTGCTGTGGAGTTCTAGGGCAAGAGAAATCATGGGCAATACCATTTTCTTTGAAGAACTCCTCAAAGAATCTGTTCTCAAATTCGCCACCATGATCACTTCTGACCTTTATGATTTTTCACTCCTTCTCAGATTGGATCTGAGTGCAGAATTCAAAGAACACTGAATGAGACTTATCCTTGTGTTTTAAGAACTTTACCCATGTCCACCGGCTATAACCATCTACGATGACTAATCCATATTTCTTTCCTCTGACAGATGCTATTTTGACTGGTCCAAACAGATCAATGTGCAGAAGTTCTAACGGCCTAGAGGAAGAGACAACATTCTTAGATTTGAATGCAGGTTTGGAGAACTTGCCCTTCTGACATGCTTCACAAAGAGCATCTGATTTGTATTTCAGATTTGGGAGTCCTCTGACCAGATTTAGTTTGTTAATCTGAGAAATCTTTCTCAAACTAGCATGTCCTAATCTTCTGTGCCAGACCCATTGCTCTTCAGAAACAGACATAAGGCAAGTCACCTTCTGCATCTCAAGATCAGAAAGATCAATCTTATAAATGTTGTTCTTTCTCTTTCCTGTAAATAGGATTGAGCCATCCTTCTGACTTACAGCCTTGCAAGACTTTTGATTGAAGATTATATCATAACCATTGTCACTTAATTGACTTATGGACAATAAGTTATGCGTTAATCCTTCTACAAGAAGTACATTAGTTATGGAAGGAGAGTTACCAATACTTATGGTTCCAGAGCCAATAATCTTGCCCTTCTGATCTCCTCCAAACTTGACTTCTCCACCAGATTTAAGCACCAGGTCTTGGAACATAGACCTTCTTCCCGTCATGTGTCGCGAGCACCCAGAGTCCAGGTACCATGACATTTTGTGCTTTGTCTTCTTTGCTGCCAAGGATATCTGCAACAGAAATTATCTTCTCCTTAAGTACCCACAATTTCTTGGGTCCTTTCTTGTTAGTTTTCCTCAAGTTCTGATTGAACTTGAGTTTAGCATAATAGTTAACAGGAGGAACAACATGATATTTTTTAGGTTTGGCAGCATGATATTTTTTAGGTTATGTCACATGCTTCTTGGTGTGTGTAGTGTGAAAACTCTGTGCATGTGAGGTGAGCCTAATATCATGTGAGTAGCCATATTTTAACTGCTTATACAATGGCTTGTATGTGATTTTCAACTCATCAACAGTTTCAAATTTATGTGGGATATCACCCTCATAGCCAACGCCAATCCTTTTGTTTCCATAAACTCCATATATCATAGAAGCAAGGTGACTTCTGCCAATACTTCTAGATAGAAACTTTCTGAAGCTCGAGTCATATTCTTTCAGAATATGATTGAGGCTAGGAGTGGATTTTTCTGTTTCAAAAGGAGATCCAATGTCTTTGGATAATTTTAAAACTTTTTCCTTCAGTTCAGAATTTTCTACCTCTAGCTTCTTAGTTTCATATTCAAATAGCTTTTTCAGCTTTTTGTATTTGATACTAAGATGAGCCTTGAGTTCCAGAAGTTCAATTAAACTGGAAACTAACTCTTCTCTAGATAGTGCAGAAAATACCTCTTCAGAATCTGATTCTGATGTAGATTCTGATCCATCATCCACTATGGTCATCAGTGCAAAGTTTGCTTGCTCGCCTTCAGAGTCTGATTCTGATTCTGATTCAGAATCATCCCATGTTTCCATAAGACCCTTCTTCTTATGAAACTTCTTCTTGGGATTCTCCTTCTGAAGTTCTGGACATCGTTCTTGAAGTGTCCAGGCTCATTGCACTCATAGCAGATGACCTTCTTCTTGTCAGATCTTCTGCCACCAGAAGATTCTCCTCTTTCAAGCTTCTTTGAACTTCTGAAGTTCTTGAACTTTCTTTGCTTGCTCTTCCAGAGTTGGTTTACCCTTCTGGAGATCATGGACAGTTCATCTTCTACTTCTGATTCTGATTCTTCAGAATCTTCTTCTTCAGCCTGAAAAGCGTTAGTGCATTTTTTAAAATTAGATTTTAATGCAATAGACTTACCTTTCTTCTGAGGCTCATTTGCATCCAGCTCTATCTCATAGCTTCTCAAGGCACTGATTAGCAATTCCAAAGAGACTTCATTCAGATTCTTTGCTATCTTGAATGCAGTCACCATTCGACCCCATCTTCTGGGCAAGCTTCTGATGATCTTCTTTACATGATCAGCCTTGGTGTAGCCTTTGTCCAGAACTCTTAATCTAGCAGTTAGTGTTTGAAATCTTGAGAACATCTTCTCAATATTTTCATCATCCTCCATCTTGAAGGCTTCATATTTCTGGATTAATGCAAGAGCTTTGGTCTCCTTGACTTGAGCATTTCCTTCATGGGTCATTTTCAATGACTCATATATATCATAGGCAGTTTCCCTGTTAGATATCTTCTCATACTCGGCATGAGAGATAGCATTCAGCAAAACAGTCCTACATTTATGATGATTTTTGAATTGCTTCTTTTGATCATCATTCATTTCTTGTCTTTTAAGCCTTACGCCAGTAGCTTTCACTGGATGTTTGTAACCATCCATCAGAAGATCCCATAAGTCACCATCTAGACCAAGGAAGTAACTTTCAAGTTTATCTTTCCAGTATTCAAAGTTTTCACCATCAAATACTGGTGGTCTAGTATAACCATTGTTACCATTTCCATTGTGTTTCTCAGCTGAGCTAGATGTAGATGTATTTGTTGGATCTTCACAGCCATCTTTTACTGAAGCGTTTTTCTCTTCCTGAATCTTTTCTAAACACGGTTAAGTGCTTGCACCTTAGAACCGGCGCTCTGATGCCAACTGAAGGATAGAAAAACACTTAGAAAGGGGGGGTTTGAATAAGTGTAGCTTTAAAACTTTTAAGATAAAAACAATTTGCACAATGATTTTTATCCTGGTTCGTTGTTAAATAAACTACTCCAGTCCACCCCCTTGGAGTGATTTACCTCAACTGAGGATTTAATCCACTAATCACACAAGGAACAATCTGCTTAGATACCCTCTAAGACTTTCTAGAGTATATTGATCAACAACTTGATCACTATAGTTCTTACAACTTAATGTAAAGAAATTCTTTTAAGAGTTACAATGCTTCTTATAAAGCTATTATCACAACTGTGATTTTCTCTTAAGTTTAAGCTTAGTCTCACTAAAATATTACAACAACAATGTAGTGAGTTTGATGATGAAGTTTGATAGCGTTTGATTTGAACAGAGTATGTGCAAGTTGATTCAGAGTTCGTAATTCATAGATCGTAACCTTGCTTCTCATCAGAACTTCATATTTATAGGCGTTTGAGAAGATGACTGTTGGGAGCATTTAATGCTTTGCGTAATCCGTACAGCATTGCATTTAATGTTTCACTCTTTTGTCAACTACCTCGAGCCTTGCTTTCACTGTGTCTACTGACGTTTCCTTTAATAGCTTCTAACGCTCCTTTTGTCAGTCAGCGTAGCCTGCCATCTTGTACTTGCTTCTGATCTGATGTTTGTGTAAACAACGTTTGAATATCATCAGAGTCAGACAGCTTGGTGCAGAGCATCTTCTTGTCTTCTGACCTTGAAGTGCTTCTGAGTGTGATACCATGAGAACTTCAGTGCTTCTGCTTCTAATCTCAAGTTCTTCTAATGCTTCCATAGACCCATGTTCTGATTCTGCTTGACCATCTTCTGATGTCTTTCCAAACCATGTTCTGATGTTGCATGCTGAACCTTCAGAGTCAGTGCTTCTTGCGCTGATTTTGTGCATACTCTTTATATATTTCCTGAAATGGAAATTGCATAGTATTTGAGTACCACATTATCTCATACAAAATTCATATACATTGTTATCATCAAAACTAAGAATATTGATCAGAACAAATCTTGTTCTAACATACATAATGCTTAAATTTATCAAATTTATATGTTGATTTTGGTGGTTATTGAGAATAACATTGATTGTCTTGTATGCAATATTTCATTTGTGATTGATAAATGCTATCTGAATGATATTTATAAATATGATAATGTGGTGATGTTGTGGCAACATAATCGTAATATTAATGTTGCGTTCAGGGTGAAATTATGTATGATGTGATTGTTTCATTTGTGTTGAAACATGACAACATTATACTCTGTGTGGCTTTCGGTGAGTATGTTGTGATGATATTGTTCATCTTGATTGGTGTTGATGAATAATATGCTAGTTGTGATGCATGCATTCATAATCATATTTATGGATGTATCCCGATGGTGTTTGGATCAGTGGAAGCTAATTCCCATTGTGTGGAATTATTAATTTGGTGATGGTCGTAACCCGGTGGTGTTTGGATCGGTGAGATGGGTTAATCCCATTATTTGGTACCACATGCATAGTGTCTCATTGCATTAGTATGTATGTTTATTATAACATGAGTGGAAGAACTCCAGTGTTATAATGTGATGATGTGACTTATGTTTGATTGTATTTGTAAATTGTTGGATGAACATTCTAAAATCTAGAATATGTTGCAATAGGTTTAACAATTATTTATGATATTTTGTTTTTTATGAACTCATAATGTAAGTTAATTTGTGAATATGTCTCACCCTTACTGTTGATCATTTTCAGATTAAGGAGTAGCAGATTTTGTGCTTGGTGAGGATAGCTCGTAAAGCTAATCCGTTTAGTTTCAGTCGTGTCGTGTGTCATGCTCAGGTCTTGTAACACTGGGGAACGTTCTTTATTTTAGAGTTATTTAACAAACTCTTATTTTTGGTTGTTTGAATAAATTTGGTTGAATTAAGAGTCGGTGACTCTTTGGTGTTGGTAACCAATGTTAACATTATTCAATTTTGTTGAAATTCTATTCCGTTGCGTTAAACATGTTTTTGGTGAATAATGTTGAATTATGTTCCTCGGAAAAGCTTGACAAATGGTTTTAAAATTTTATTAAGGATTTGTAGCATCATTTTTGCATGTTTTGCTCTGAAATTATTTTGTATTCCGCATGGGATTAGACGGGTGTTACAATAGTGTTATCAGAGCATGGTAAGCCAGTTGGCCAGGTTACTAATGAGTTTATTCCCTTTGGTATGCGACATGTGTATGAAACATTGTGGGTACTCTGTGTGTTCCTAGTTGTTTGTCTATAAAGGTGGGATTGAAACAAGTGGGGGAGAAGTTGTTCTACGTGTGACATTATGCTTAGGTAATTTTGGGCATAAGATAGAGGATGTTATTGCAATTGGGTAACGATGGTTTATGATACCATTATGGATGTCATCTACCTATTGACAAATTGAGGAACTGATCACCCTTAATCTCTTGTTAATAGTAGACAGGATCGTATTGGATGGGATAGGTTTGTCTTGCCAACTTGATAGTTTGTAAAGGGATGAGTCTAAGCAAGATGTTGTTGTGTTATTGGCTTTGATGGCAACCTTGGATGTTCATGATAAGAGAACAAATGAAGAATTCCCAATAATTTGCGATTTTGCATAGGTATTTCTTTAGGGTGTAAGTGATTTACCGTTGGAATGTGAAGGGGGTTTGCGATCGACTTAGTTCTTGGAACTAGTCTTGTTTCGATGGATCCATATCGGATGTCAGCTTCTGAGTCGAAAGGGTTGAAGAGTCAACTTGAGGATTTATTTGGGAAATGTTTATTCGTCCGAGTGTTTTGCCGTGGGGTGCGCCTATTTTGTTGGTCAAGAAAAATGAAAGTTATACGAGGTTGTGTGTTGATTATAGACAACTCAACAAGGTGACAATTAAGAATAAATATCCACTTCTAAAGATTGATGATGGATCAGTTGGTAGGGGCACGTGTGTTCAGTAGATAGATTTGAGGTCTGGGTATCATCAAATTTGTGTGGAAGATATTCAGAAAATTGCTTTTAGAATGAGGTATGGACACTATGAGTATTCTATTATGCCTTTCGGTGTGACTAATGCACCTAGTGTATTCATAGAGTATATGAATAGAATATTTCATGAATATCTTGATAAGTTTGTGGTTGTGTTTATCGATGAGATTTTGATCTATTTCGAGAGTGAAGATGGTCACGCTGAGCATTTGAGGATTGTTTTATCAGTGTTGAAAGAGAAGAAATTGTTTGCTAAATTTTCTAAGTGTGAATTTTGGTTGAAAGAAGTGAGTTTCCTTGGACATGTAATTTTAAGTGAAGGTATTTCGGTTGATCCTTTGAAGATTGATGTTGTATCTCAATGGGAAACTCCTAAGTCTGTTTTTGAGATTAGAAGTTTTCTTGGTTTGGCTGGTTATTATTGTAAGTTCAATGAGGGATTTTCTAAGTTGTCGTTACCGTTGACGCAGTTGACTAGGAAAGGTCAAGCTTTTATTTGGACTTTGAAATGTGAAGCTAATTTTCAAGGGCTTAAGAGAAGATTGGAAAGTGCTCCTATTTTGATTTTGCTGGATCCTTGGAACCACTTGTTGTGTATTGTGACGCTTTGTTGATGGGCTTGAGAGGTGTGTTGATTCAAAAAGGACAAGTAGTAGCTTATGCTTCGAGACAACTTAAAGTTCATGAAAGGAATTATCCGACTCATGATTTAGAGTTGGCAGTTGTGGTCTTTGTGTTGAAATTATAGAGACATTATCTGTATGGTTCGAGATTTGAGGTATTTAGTGATCACAAGAGTCTAAAGTACCTATTTGATCAGAAAGAGTTTAATATGAGACAAAGGAGGTGGTTAGAATTCCTTAAAGCGAGTCAGAAATCTGATATTGGTTTAGTTGATAGGTTGACTTTGATCAACCAAGGCAAGGGAGGTGATTTCGAAACTGATGGGAACGGTATAATGAAGTTTGGTGATCGAGTTTGTGTTCCTGATGTTGCTGAGATTAGGAAGAGTATTCTTGAAGAAGGACACCGTAGTGGATTGAGTATTCATCATGGTGCTACCAAGATGTATCACGATTTGAAAAAGTTGTTTTGGTGGCCTGGAATAAAGAAGGTAATTGCCGAGTTTGTTTATTCTTGTTTAACTTGCTAGAAGTCAAAGATCGAGCATCAGAAGCCGTATGGAGTTATGAAACCGTTGTTTATTCCTGAGTAGAAATGGGATAGCATATCTATGGATTTTTTTCTGGTTTACCGAAGACAGTTAAAAACTGTGAAGCTATTTGGGTTATTGTGGTTGACAAAGTGTGCTCATTTTATACCGATGAGGATGGATTATCCGATGGAGAAGTTAGCTCAGTTGTATATTGAGAAGATAATTAGTCTACAGGGTATTCCTTTGATTATTGTGTCTAACAGAGATCCAAGATTTACATCTAAATTATGGGAAGGTTTGCATAAGGCTTTGGGTACTAAGTTGAGATTGAGTTCTGCTTATCATCCGCAGACTGATGGTAAGACTGAGAGGACAACTCAGTTATCGGAAGATCTTTTGCGTTCTTATGTGTTAGAGAAAGGTGGTGCTTGGGATAGTTATCTACCTTTGATTGAGTTTACTTACAACAACAATTTTCATTCGAGTATTGGTATGGCTCTGTTTGAGGCTTTGTATGATAGGTGGTGTAGGACGCCATTATGCTGGTATGAATCTAGTGAGAGTGTTGTGATTGGACCGGAGATTGTTCAACAAACTACAGAAAAGATTAAGATGATTCAGGAGAAGATGAAAGCTTCTCAGATTCGTCAGAAGAGTTACCACGATAAGTGGAGGAGAACACTTGAGTTTCAAGAGGAAGATCATGTGTTTCTGAGGGTTACTCCTATGACTGTTGTTGGTCGAGCTCTGAAGTCAAAGAAGTTGACGCCGCGTTTTAGTGGTTCGTTTCAGATTACGAAAAGAGTAGGAGAGAAGGCATATCGTATTGCTTTACCACCGACGCTTGCGAATTTGCACGATGTGTTTCATGTGCCTCAGTTGAGGAGATATATTGCAGACCCTTCTCATGTGATCTAAGTGGACGATGTACATGTGAGAGACAACCTGACAGTTGAGGCATTTCCTATGAGGATTGAAGATCGAGAGTTGAAGCAACTGCGGGGTAAAGAGATAGCATTGGTCAAAGTAGCTTGAGGAGGACTAGCAGGTGGTAATGTTACCTGGGAGCTGGAGAGTCAGATGAAGGACTATTATGCTTAGCTCTTTACTTGAGGTATGTTTTCGAGGACGAAAACTCTTTTAGTGAGGGAGAGTTGTAACACCCCATAATTTCCATTATTTTATTTAATGAGAATTTAAATTATTAATTGTATTAATTGGAGTTTTTGTGATTTATTGGAAAATTATGAAAAATAAAGTAATTGGGCCTAGTGTGATAATTAGTAAAGGGGAGGTGTAAGCAAATGGGCCTTGCTAAGTTAGTTTTTATTTTTCATATAGTAAAGGAATTTGGGAAAGAAAAGAAAATAGAGGAGCAAAGAAAAGAAAGGAGAAGAATCAAGCATACATGTGATAAGTGCCAAAATGTAATTATTTTGTGTTTGTAAATAGTGGCACTTATCGATACTTTTGTTAATACCGTTTGAATAATTCTCCATTTTTGTGTATATTTGTATCATTTGTATTTTGTTACGTTTTCGCGTAAATAAATACCGCTTGATAGTTTTATTGTCTTTTTGTAGGTATTTATACCTGTTGAGGGCGCTTAGCGCGCTTTTGTGGCACTTAGTACGGTATGACAGAAATTTTGGGGCTTAGCACGGTTTTTTGGCGCTCAACGTGCTCTGGCGGTTTAAGAAAAATAAAGGACAGCGCGCTTAGCGCGGTAGGCGTGCTTAGCGCGGTCTGCGATTTTCAATTTTTGTATTTATAGCTTAGAACATAATTTTTTAGGTTTTTATCATCCATTTCCCCCTTGGAATGGCTCTGATCCATTTTTGATAGTTTAGAGGCTTAGAAAACACCATTGGGTGCTACATCATGTGGATTGGCTATGGATTTGTCTCGATTGCCTTGACACGGTGAGAGTTTCCGGTTCATCTTCTTTTTTCCCTATGTTTCATTCCACTGAAGGGTTTTGTATGTATATTTCTACTCTTATTGTATGTATATTTGTTGATCTTGGGATCGTTTATATATTCACTTTATAGATCATCATTGTTGTTGTTCTTGATCTTTTTGCTTAAATGCTCTGGATTTATGTTGTTGTAGAAATAAATATCATAGATCTTGATTAGGAATGATAACTGTTAGTTTCTAGATTTCAGACATGGATTTAGGGATAACAATCGTAATGGGTATCGAGTTAATGCCTCCGTGTTGTTTGTGTCGGTTGACACATCGCTGATGTGAATAGTGCGGTTGAGCTTTTGTCAGTGTTTCAGACATGGACACTGATGTGGCATCTCGAACTGGTGCCTGGTGACTTTGATGCGTATTGTGAGTGTGTTGCGATAAGATCTTCAGATTTAAGTATTTGACGGGTAGAACGAAATACAATTCTATAACTATTTCTCTTAGACTATTAAGATTGTTTATTTTCTTTTATTTACCTTTCCCGTATTTACCTTTTCGCAAACCCAATCATGAAACTTAGAACGCGAGAACATTGAACGACCGTTTTTCTCTACCAATCTCTGTGGACTACGATACGATATAACCTATATCACTCGGTAATAAATAATATCTATTACTTTTTGCTTGCCGCTTTACCGCTTCAGCAAAATGGCGCCGTTTCAGGGATTGGTTTTGAGATTAATCGCATTGTGATGGTTTCACGTTTTAAGTTTCGTAAATATGTCCATATCGTATATTTTGTGCATATTCTCATACTTGTGTATTTTTGTATATTTATACATGTTTATGTTTTCATACTTGTACATGTTTGTGTGTTTGATTTTGTTCCTCTTTACTTTTGCTATTTAGCAAGGTGAAGTTGGCTAAACAAATTGAACTCGGATAGTTTGTAAACTCTAAATCTTCACTTTTCAATTTGTTTAGCCATTTAAGGATTTTGTAAATATTGTGTTTTATGTATATTGTGTTTTTTACACATACTTGTATATACTTTTGCTTTTGATTTGTTTGTTAAGTGTTTGGGCAGAACGTTTTCTTTAGGTTGCGTTTGAGGCAAAAGCATAGGCGTACTGCGAGGAAGTTACTTACCATTCGCGAAACAATAAAAGGCGTCGAGCTAACGACATAAAACGAGCGCTTGTTGGGAGGCACCCAAATGGTTTTATTTTTCTGTTTTTCTGTAAATGAGTAGTGTATGTGTTAAGTGGAGGCCGCACTAGAAATTCTGGTTTTCTGGTTTTTCTGATGTAGCGTGCTCACCGCGCTTAGCATGGTCTTCTATTTTTGGCCAGTAAATCTTTTTGATTATTCACTCGGCTCACTTTTTCCCACTTCCATCAAGGCCTTATAGTGAATTAATTATTAGTAATATGTTTTAAATCTTTTGTTGTTGTTTAGACTCAAATTTTGGCCCAATTACTTGAAGTCGCATTTGGTAATTCTTCAATTTTGATTGATTCAACATGACAATTGTGCGGTAATGATTGTTCGAATTTGTACATAGCAAAGTACTCGTTTATCACTTTCTATAGCATAACATGTTTAGGAGACTTTTCATTTGTACAAATTTCATATTGCTCATTCTTTTTACATAACTTGCTCATGACTTGAATTACATTAGTTTTCTCTTTTTACCATAAATGTGAGGTGGTTTCCATTGTGTACATATGCGAGAGACCGACATTTCTTGTTTTAACTGGATATCATTATGTTTAATCTATCATTTGTATTGATTTTGTGAATGCACGAAAGTGATCAAGGCACTTGTTTGATTTTGAGCACAACTACCATAACCAAATGTCAATTCACCTTGTGAGTGTGTGACCATTAGTAACCCTTTGAGCCTTTTTGTCAATATCCATATCTTTTTTGCTTAATGATTGTCTATGAGCATTTGGTTTTCAATTGTGATTAGATGTTGATTATTTGTTTTCTTGAACCCTCAACTATGATTTATAGTTTGAATTTTTACCCTGCCCTTGAAAGTAGGGGGTATTCTTATTATGATGATAGTTGTATTCAAGTTGGGGAAAGGATGGTTTCTTACTTATATTGTGGTTGGTATGAGGGTGTGAAAAGAGAAAGAAAAGAAAAAGAAAAAAATATGTGAAAAGAAAAGAAAAGAAAAAGAAAGAAAGAAAAAAGAGAAAAAAGTTTGAAAAAGAAAAGAACAAAAAGAGTTTGGAATAAGATTTGTGTTAATAAGTATTGTGTTTGGTGTGAAACTTGTGATGAAGAAAGTTGTATTGGAATTGTATTGTTTGAAACTTTGTGGAAGTAATTACTCCCTTAGGTTTAGACAAGTTTTTGTTTCGATTAGCTTTAGGACTTGTCACTTATTTGTTAACCGAGCTGCATTACAACCTTTAAAGCCCTTGTGATTCATGTCGTTTCATTTTCGATACTATTTTTGGATGAGTTCATAATTTTGTCTATTGCTTGCAAGTTTGTCGGGTGTGTCTCAAAGTCCTCATCTTTCAGTGTTTTTCATCTACCGATGAATTTTTACTATGTGTGGTTCGTGATTGAGCTTGTTTTGTTTTAGAATGTTTTTTTTATGAATTTTCTACTTAGGATTCGTTCATTTTCATGTTGTCGTTGTAGGATTGTGGTAAGTATTTAATTTGTTTGTACGTTTTTGTTTGAACTGTATAATTGCTTTAATTTTCCAAATCTTATTGATTCTTGATTCTTTGGATTTTTACTTTTGCAATTTGAGTGTTTGACCTTGTTTGAGGACAAACAAATTCAAGTTGGGGAGAGTTTGATAAGTTCCAAAATGTAGTTATTTTGTGTTTGTAAATACTGGCACTTATCGATACTTTTGTTAATACCGTTTGAATAATTCCTCATTTTTGTGTATATTTGTATCGTTTGTGTTTTGTTATAAATTCGAGTAAATATATACCGCTTGATAGTTTTGTTGTCTTTTTGAAGGTATTTATGCGTGTTCGAAGCTTCGAGGAATAAAGTGTCGAAGACACAGCTGCGAACACGTTTTTGAAGAAATAAATTTTTTTATCCTGTTGAGGGCTCTTAGCGCGCTTTTTTGGCGCTTAGCGCGGTTTGGCAGAAAGTTTGGGGCTTAGCGCGGTTTCTTGGCGCTCAGCGCGCTCTGGCGGTTTAAGAAAAATAAAGGACAGCGCGCTTAGCGCGGTAGGCGTGCTTAGTGCGGTCTGCGATTTTCAGTTTTTGTATTTATAGCTTAGAACAGAATTCTTTAGGTTTTTATCATCCATTTCCCTCTTGGGATGACTCTGATCCATTTTTTATAGTTTAGAGGCTTAGGAAACACCATTGGGTGCTACATCATGTGGATGGACTATGGATTTGTCTCGATTGCCTTGACATGGTGAGAGTTTCTGGTTCATCTTCTTTCTTCCCTATGTTTCATTCTAATGCTGGGTTTTGTATGTATATTTCTACTCTTATTGTATGTACATTTGTTGATCTTGGGATAATTTATATATTCACTTTACAAATCATCATTGTTGTTGTTCTTGATCTTTTTGCTTAAATGCTCTGGATTTATGTTGTTGTAGAAATAAATATCATAGATCTTAGTTAGGAATGATAACTGTTAGTTTCTAGATTTGAGACATGGATTTAGGGATAACAATCGTAATGAGTATCGAGTTTAATGCCTCCGTGTTGTTTGTGTCGGTTGAGACATCGCTGATGTGAATAGTGCAGTTGAGCTTTCGTCGGTGTTTCAGACATGGACACTGATGTGGCATCTCGAATTGGTGCCTGGTGACTTTGGTGCGTATTGTGAGTGTGTTGCGATAAGATCTTCAAATTTAAGTATTCGACGGGTAGAACGAAATACAATTCCATAACTATTTCTCTTAGACTATTAAGATTGTTTATTTTCTTTTATTCACTTTTTCCGCATTTACCTTTCCGCAAACCCAATCATGAAACTTAGAACGCGAGAACATTGAACGGCAGTTTTTCTCTAACAATCTCTGTGGACTACGATACAATATAACCTATATCACCCAGTAATAACAAATACCTGTTACTTTTTGCTTGCCGCTTTACCGCTCCAGCAATGTGAAAAGTAGAAGAAGAGGAACTCTCAAGATATTTGGCTAAGGTAAGGGATAACTAATTCCTTTTAGCCCATATTATCAGTTTATGAATGATAGAATTGATTAGGTGTATTCTTTGTCCCAATTGAATGTATTAGAGATTTTGATTAGGTGTATTTTTTGTCCCAACAGAACATTATTAAGATTTGGAACTCCTGAACAGTCCAGTGTTCAAGTTCCTATAATTTTTCCTTTGGAGGCATCTCCATAAGTTGCATTCCTGGAAGGGCAAGGTTTTATACCTACTAATAGATCTTTGTTATAGGTCATATGCCTTGAACATCCACTGTCAAAATACCATTCTTCCTTGGCCAACTCTCTTACTGATGTATGTGCCATGAGGCTAGTAGTAGCACTTTTGGGAACCCAATGTTGCATGTTTTTGTTATTGACTCCATCCTTATCAACCTTAAGGTAGGGTCCAGACTTTGGAAACCCGTGCAATTTGAAATAGAAAGGCCTTATGTGTTCAGGTCTTCCACAGTGATGACACCTTCTATGTTGGAACTTGTTCTTGGTGTGAGCAGTTCTTCTCTTGCCATGATATTGAGGTTTTTGATTTGACATCTTGGAACTTGACTTAGGGCGAGAGTGGTCTGCACTAGGAGTTTTATTCTTTGTGAGTCCTAACCCCCTCATGTCTCCTGTCATTCTTCCCATTTGAATAATTTCATCTAATGATTTAGTTCCATTATTTAACATTCTTAGAGCTTTGTGAACTCTATTAAGTTCAGGTTTCAGAGAACCTACTTCTTATTCCAATCCAGAGATGGTTTGTAGGAGCCCTCTCTTTTCTGCCTTCACGATATTTATGGACTCTTTTTTCCTCTGGTTGAGTTTTGAACTTTTGAAAAATAGCTCTTCATATGATGCAGCTAGTTTATAATAGGATAGATCTTTACCATTAGAATCTTATCATCCCCCACCTACCTGTCAAGGCTTTTACGGACTTGGCATATTCCTTCATATGATCACTCTCAGTGACCTTTTTGTTCTTAGACTTAGCGGGTCTCTCTTTTTGTTAAGATACGTAGGACATTCGATTTTACAGTGTCCAAACCCCTCGCACACGAGACACTGTGGCTCCTTCCCTTGAGAGTACACCATAACCTTCCTGGCTTGTCTACTAAGCTGAGCTATAGCATTGGCTAAATTTATTCATGTCTTTGATTTATATTACTTTTCTTCATCATCATAGATGACTTCAAAGGCTATGCTCTTGTTCTTCAATTATGATCTTTCTTTGATACTTAGCTCAAAAGTCTGTAGAGATCCAACAAGTTCGTCTAGTTTTAACTGTTTGATGTCTTGGCTTTCCTCTATGGCTATGACTTTCATGTCAAATCTCCTGGGAAGAGATCTCAACATTTTTCTCACCAACTTAGATTCAGGAATCCTCTCTCCCAAGGAAGTTGATGCATTTGCTAGCTCAAGGACATTCATATGAAAGTCATGAATGCTTTTATCTTCTTGCATCTTTAGGTGCTCAAATTTGGCCGTTAGTAGCTAAAGTCTTGATATCTTTAATTTGGATGTCCCTTCATGAGCAGTTTTAATAATTTCCCATGCATCCTTAGCTGATTCACACGTGCTCACTAGCCTAAAGATGTTCTTGTCAATTGCACTGAATATGGCATTCAGAGCCTTAGAATTGGCAAGTGCAAGTTCACCGTCTTCTTGGTGAAGGATAGAAAAACACTTAGAAAGGGGGGTTTGAATAAGTGTGACTTCAAAAACTTATAAGATAAAAACAATTAACACAATTATTTTTATCCTGGTTCGTTGTTAACGAAACTACTCCAGTCCACCCCCTTAGAGTGATTTACCTCAACTAAGAATTTAATCCACTAATCTAACTGATTACAATGGCTATCCACTTAGAGACCTTCTAAGTCTTCTAGACTCTACAGATCACAACTTGATCACTCTAGAAACCTTTTACAAACAATGTAAAATAATATTTACAAGAGTAAGATTGCTTCTAATAAGGCCGTAATCACAACAGTGATATTTCTCTTAAGTTCTAAGCTTAACACTCACTAAATATTACAAGAGTTTGTGAGGTTGAAGATGAAGTTCGTGAGATTTGATTTTGACAACGTTTCAGTATTATGCACAAGTGTTCTACTTTTCTTCTGATCAGAACTTCTATTTATAGGCACTGAGAGGAAATGGCCGTTGGGAGCATTTAATGCTTTGCATGAATAGTACATCTCTGCATTTAATGTTTCACACTTTTGTCAACTACCTCGAGCCTTGCTTTTCCTGCTTTTACTGACTTTGCCTTTTGTAGCTTCTAACGTTCCTTTTGTCAGTCATAGATTAGACGTTTCAGTATTTCATCTTGTACTTTCTTCTAGACACATATTTTGTATATAACAACGTTTGAATATCAGAGTCAACAGCTTGGTGCAGAGCATCTTCTTGTCTTCTGACTTTGAAGAGCTTGAGCGTGATACCATCAGAACTTCAGAGATTGTTCTTCTGACTTTCATTCTTCTGATGCTTTCAGTTCATGTTCTGATTCTGCTTGATCATCTTCTGATGTCTTGCCAGAGCATGTTTTGATGTAGCCATCCAGAACCTTCTGAGTCAGTTGCTTCTGAGCGCTGATTTGTTCATACTCTTTATATATTTCCTGAAATGGAAAATGCAAAGGATTAGAGTACCACATTATCTTATACAAAATTCATATATAATGTTATCATCAAAACATAGAATATTGATCAGAACAAACCTTGTTCTAACACTTGGTTCCAGTCTACCTCGGGCTTTAGCACATTCGTGAGTTGTTTGTCGGCTCCCACAATAACAGGATGTGTCCACCCTTT
This sequence comes from Vicia villosa, assembly GCF_029867415.1. Taxonomy (NCBI): domain Eukaryota; kingdom Viridiplantae; phylum Streptophyta; class Magnoliopsida; order Fabales; family Fabaceae; genus Vicia; species Vicia villosa. The sequence continues at coordinate 75,574 of NW_026706375.1, read as the reverse complement.
CAGCACTACCTTCAAAACTTTGATATCTATAGATTTCGAGAAAGCCACCATGCAAGGTTTTCAATTGTCATAATTGTCATAATGAGTATGACGTGTGCAGACTATTTTAAATTGTGTCGAGAAATTACTAAAAACGACATCTTTTTTTCATCAGATGATCGAAAGTGGCATTTTTGGAGGGCATATGTTAACCTAAAAATTCTAGCTGAAGAATTCAACAAGGAATGATAACAACCTTGCAGAGAAATGACTAAGCATGGAAACACCCAAAATTCGACACACTTCCCATGTCGACCAAGAGGGTTCGATTATGGAGGTGAGAATGGTTTAGAAGAATCTCAAGAACAGATCCACAAGATTAGGATCACTCTCTCTTCAAAATATGTTCAAAATATCGAAAAGGGTTATACATAGCAAACCTTCAACAAAGTGTCGAGTTTGACACATCAACTAGATGTTGGAAACTTAGTATATTTTCAGGCTAAGAGTCAGATAAACCAAGGATGTCTTGAAAATGTTTAAGAAATAATTCAGAAACTCTCGATTGGAGCAGTTAGGAGTTTTTAAGGGCAGTTATTAGAATGATAGTGGTTTTCTCACCAATTTAAGGCTAAAGACGTATGAAAGTAAATCAAGAGTTTGAAATCCACGAAAAGGGATATATGTCGATTACTGGAGAACTAATCATTGTCGACGTTTATCATTTAGAGTAGTATATAATGCAGGCTCATGCATGTAAGCTGGGTCACAAAAATCTCATTTGTTCTCTATAGAACTAAAATATCCAAGTTACAGAGCGAAACAGTTTATGATAAATGTATGAGTTTGCGTCCTTTATTTTACCCTTTTAAGTCTTTTGAATTCAAAGCATTGACGTTAAACGTCATTCACGTTGTTTATTGTGTATGATCTTTATCCAAAGTTTATTGTTTACATCCAGTTATTTATTGTTCAAACATTTAAATCCAAATCACACACACTTTTCATTGTATCTTTCCTTTGCGTAAATTGTATTGAGATTTTTTGAGTTAAACTCTTAAGTGAACAAAAATCGTGATTGTTTACTAAAAACACCAGTAAATAGTGGCAAAGTAACTTTGATCAATTCAACCCTAAGTATCCTTCCACTATATTTCTTCTCCTTTTATAAAGCACCAAAAAGCACATCGAAAGAATTACAAAGAGTTCAAATAAACATCTTGTGGGGATCCACTACTGAATCAATAAAGACATGTTGGGTAGGTCGGAGTCAGGTTTGTGCACCTAATGGGCGGTCTTGGCGGGAAAGAGCTAGAAATCTTTAACTTATCACTCATAAATAAATGGAAGTGGCGCATATTAACGGATCATAACACATTATGGTGGGACCTCTTGAAATTCAAATATGGACCTCTACAACAAAATATCCTAGATGCTCTTAATGCAGCCAACAGGAGAGGTGAATCAACTTGGTGGAAAGATATCATACTCGCGAGCACTTCAACAACACCAGAAGAATCATGGTTATCCAATAACATTCGATGTAATTTTGGAAATGGAACAAAAATCGACTTCTAGATCGATAGGTGGCTGGGAGAAGAAACATTTGTTGCATTGTTTCCAACCCTTCATGCAAACAGATCCGAAAACCGCTACAAGGTAATAAAAAATTGGCAATGGGAAAATGACAAGTGGAGTTGACTCTTATGCAACGTGGACATAATTTCATAGGAGGGTCTACAAGAATTTTCGAAAATTAAAGCAATACTAGATGGAGTAACACCATTGAAAATCAAGGATTCTTGGAGCTGGACACCAAACAGAGTCAAGCTCGTGCAGGGAGGTGAGAAGCTCTATATATATTGTTTCTATGTCAAAGATGAGATCCCCTTTCAACCTTAGGGTTGAGGTATTTATAGAATTTTTTGAGCCTGGATCCCAGACTCCTAAAAAATAGCAATAGCCTCTCATCAAGTGTCGGAATGGGACAATTAATCCCCTATTATTAAGGAGAGCGCAATTAATTACCTTTGACTCCTTCCCACATTCTCAGGCTTCAAGAGAGCTACCCATGGAGTGGACGTCATGTCTAATAAACAGACGATCGATCTAATAGATGGGCGATCAGAAGATGCTATAGGTATCGTTCGCCTTCCACATCACCCTTTCGGAGCCCTTTAGAAATATACCAATACACAATTATTATTCTTGACATATAATTATGATGGCTCCAACAAAATCAACACAAGCATAAGTAAAATCAACAACAAGCTCCTCAAAATCACCATGCGAGACGGAGCTATGTAATAATCAGCAAAGATCTTCAAATTCAATTATAGATTTCAGAGCTACTGATGAAATTTTAATCCCATTACTAAATATATAAGTAGAATGTTCAGGAATTTAAGTAAGATACTTCACATCCAATGCGAACAATTATTTCTACAGAAAGCTCAGTCAACAGTTTCATAATACTAGTTAGCACTAAACTACTATCTAGGGAATGTATATTGCAAGCAGCAGGTGCTTTTTCTTGTAACAAAATAACCAGTATAAAGAAGTTGGCAGGCTAACAAAACGTTGGTCTTAATTTTATGATGCATTGTTCAATTTCTTGGAATCAACAAATTAAAAGAATCATACTATAGTTACTATGTTTTTGCCGGGGATTTTCTATTTACATCCCAATTCTCAATGCAAGTTCGTTAGAATAACTGTTCTACTCTTACTTCAGTTAAGATATATACAATTCATATAGATGAGTTATGCTTCTGATTTCTCTTCAAGGATGAGTTCTCATATGGAGATTTCATCAATCAGAGGGTTATAATATATAGATATCTCTTACAATCTTGTATCAAAACAGATTCAGAGAGCCGATCCCCTACAATATTGTATCCAAACAGATTCTATGGCTACTTTCAAGAAATTCCTTCTTATAGCTACCTGTGTTTTACAAACTTATATGTTTCCTGGCAATCTCAAACACTATATGGTACCTCAAAAGCAAGTAAAGCATAGGAGAGGGTTCAACTATTCCATAATTTCTTAACAACTTCTGATGGTACTTTCTACATCAACTTCTTCATATCCAATCCCATTTTTACAAACTTTGAGCAACCTTTACATTCTTTTCTACTGCAATGCAAAACAGTTGTAAAATACAATCAGTATACATTCTGAAAAAGAAATTCCAAAATGCATTATATTGCTCATTAATCAAAGAACAAAAAGTAGAGAATTAAATTGTAAGGACCAAGACCCTGCAGTAATGAACATGATGAGAAATTACCACAGCTTCTGTTGCCTTAGTTCAATCAACTCATATGAGATTCTAAAGAAATAATCGATAATAGCAGTGTTATGTGTGATACCAGTAACACCGGAAGCGGCCTTGCCGGAAAATCCGCATCACGCCGCGATATCGGCCGCTACAGCCACTATTAACAACATAAGTTGAAACTACTATCAATCAGTTGCCTAGTTTGACGGAGAGACATAAGAATTATGCAGTAAAAATAAAATACTAACTAAAGTTGTTTATTCTGATCCCCAAATCTGTCCACAAAATTTCAAAGTTAATACCAAACTGAATTATTATTTCAATTATATTAGATTACCAATTATGTCCATAAATATAATTGATATTGCAAGAAAAAGTAATAATAGATAGTATACATAAAGTATCTTTTAAAAGTATAATACACATTACACCTTTTGGATCATCTAATTAATGATGTGAAATTTTGCAGAAGGTGAATTTTGAAGCAAAAATCCAATTATTTCACTAGGTATGGATAAAGATTGTTCTTTCAATTCTTCGGTTAATTTGGCAACTTCTTCCTGTGATCTGGCGGCGGGATTTTGGGCTAATTTGGCATTAATCAATAACTCAGATAAAGTAAATGAAAGTCCTTTCTCTTTTATTATCAATGTCTTCAACTTGCGCAAGGAATTGAGTTTAACCTTGCATACATCAGGAAATAAGGAGAGAACGTGAAGACTAGTAGAATACAGCGCCAATGATTTGATATCAGCAAGTTCTTGAAACAAGTTGAGTAGAGCCGAGGGAGCTTCTGCGTAATTCACTATTTTATCCAAGTAAATCTCCATGTGTTTAAGAGAACCGAGATGGCTCCGACGCACTATCTGAAACGGAGTGCCGATAGAAACAAAAGTAGAGAGACTTGGGGTAGATAGCTCAATTTTGCAATGGACCCGGGGATTAGAATACTTTTGTATGACTAATCCATCAAGGGTGGTACTTGATATGCATAGATTTTGTGTACCCAAAATATCAAAGTGACAAATAAGCAATCTATTCAATTTGGGAAAAGTTGAAAAATAATCAACTCCACCATGAAAGGCCACAAAACCTATATTCAAGTAAGTCAATGATGGCATATTGAGAGAGTCTGGAAATAATATTTTACCACGACGACATCTAGGGTTTCTAGGGTTTTTAGGAGGGACATAAAAGTTAAGAGAGGTTAAACCGTGGTATGAAGCGATACAAGACGGAAAGACTTCAATATCACATTTGACACTCATTCGTAATTGCTTGACATTGTGTGAGACGGCATAATCTAATATCGAATTGAAGAGATCAGGATCCAGGCCGACGTCGAGGTGGGAAACTAGGCCGCCGTTGTGGCGAAAATCGAGTGTGTGCAGTGAAGTGGAGGGATCGCGATAGCAATGACGGAGAATATTAGTGACAAATGTGATGAAATTGTCGAAATTGTCGAAGTCTGAAGAAAATAGGGTAAGTGTGGGAAGATACTTCCAAAGATTGACCCATCTTTTGGATAAAACGCACGTCTGAACAACTTGTTTGGCATTCAAAAAAGAGAATATGTGAAGAACAAGAGAATCGGGTATATTGCTCAGCCTGTCCTCTGCACTATCATTTAGTTTCAGAGTCTTCATATCTCACAATTTCTGATTCAATAACCAGATTTGATCATATATATACATAGAAGAATTTCGGCGAGAATCTCTATTGATTCTGCTGCGAAAATCATGCTTCAGATCCACAAATATTTTGCTTGCTATCTGGCCCAACTAATGACCTAGATCTTCTAGTGATTTTGGGTTTTTTTTTTTCTCTCTTTAAATTACTAACTAAGCTATTCATTCACCGCTTCAAAAAAATTTTTTTATATATAATTTTTTATCTCTTCATTTAAAAAATCATATATTTAAAATATTTGATTTAATTTTTATTATTTTAAAAATAATAAAGTTTGTTTTATTATTTGATTTTATTCTTTTTTTAAAATTCTCATTTATTTATATGTTTTAAAATTTTGAAAACAATAAAATTTATTTGATTATTTAATCATTATATTAGTCATGTTGGTGTTAAATTTTGTGAAAATATTTTAAGATTGTCATATCTAACAATCTAATTGTTATTATATAAAATTTATAAATTTTATACTTTGACCATTATTATAAGTAAATATTCCTTTTTTTTAAAATTCTTTCTATAATGAATGTATTTGATTTTTTACGTAGAAAAGATACATTCATTAACCTAAAAATAATAGACCAACAAATTTATTACTATTTATAATCAAACACTTTAATCACCCTTTAAATCACACTTGAAATCCCAAATAGACCAATAAGTTTGAAAAGGAACGAATACTTACCTCTATTATTCATTTTTCGTTTATACAATTTCCTCGCCGGCCTTTCTAACTTTTTTTTTAGAAGATTGAATAGAGATTTGAGTGTTTTTTAGTTTGTTAATTAATTCAATCTTTTATGGTACTTTATTTAATTTTTGTCGGTTTTCGTTACTCAATCAGATTTAGTTTTGATTTAGTCTATTAGATGCTTTTAACTTAGGTTGCTTGCTTTATATATATATATATATATATATATTCTCCGTTATTAAGTATAAATATTCAAAAAGTAACAAAAAAAATTCTTTTCCTTCACATATTCAAAAAGAACAAAAACATGTAATTTTTTAATTAGACTTATTTTCTCAATTAATCAAAAAATTAATAAATAAATAAATAAAAGATAGCTAACCAATCAAACCTTTTTCATATAACTTAATAAAAAAAACAAGATCTTTGAGTCTCCGCTGAGTGAGTAAGCATATATGTTTATCGCTCAAATGTGACCTTACATCGTTCCATAAAAATAACTAACCAAACACTTTCAAACTTCGTAGAATCGGATTTTCGCATCCTTTGATGAGAGATACATAGGCACACGGTTGTGAAATCAAGGCGAGTCCACTAGCTCTTTTCCCTTTTTAATCTTTGTAAATACCCATTCCTTTGTAAATAAAGCAATTAAGCAAGAAGTGATTAAGCAAACAAACCATAGCAACCAAGAACAAAGGGGCCAGCGACCAAGAACGCAGCACCTAATACTCTAAAATTAGTTATTAACAATAAGAGTTTCCGACAACGGCGCCAATTTGATTGGCTATCATGTTTGGGTCAAAATCGAGTAATTAAAACAGTAGTAGGGAAGTGACACTCGAGTAGTCGTATCACAAGGACTCTTGTATAATTTTTAACTTACTGAAAATGATTAGGGGGTTTGTTTCGATGTAGAAAATAATTAACAGAAAGTGATTATAAAATAAATGATTATGAAATAAGCTAATTTGTTGATTTCATTCCTACCTATCAACGATTATTATAACTTCATTGTCCTATGTGGATCATATTGTTGTTCGATCACAATATCAATTAACAAGCGCAAACGATATTATAAGAATTATGTCCTAGTTTCTAAATTAAGCAATCGGCTAAGAATAAAGCAAATTAACGAATTAAACATACAGTAACACACAATCAAATTTAGGGAACATAAATCAGTTGAACCAAACAAAACTAGTCTATGATAAATCAGATTAAGCAAATGATAAACACATTATAAAATTGAAAGGAATAGAAATTAAATTGTAAAGTTATATTAATCTCAAAGTAACAAAAAGCGACCAGTTCTCCATAAGTTACAACCGCCTAATAAAAAATTAGTAAACAACGAATAGTATGTACTATAGCTGCGACTTTTCGCTTTTATAATACAAGGTAAATCGGGCCAAAATGAAATCCGAACCGAAAATATAAATGAAATTCTAGTATTCAGGTCTCAGATGTCCTAAGAGATGTTGAGACACTGATCTCTAAATAATAGACAATGGTAATATAAAATGTAAACAGTGCAGAAACCTAAAGGAACACAAGTAATTGTTCACCCAGTTCGATGTATAACAACACCTACTTTGTGGGCTACCAAGTCAGGGATAAGTCCACTATAATAGTATCATTTTGAAGTATTATGCAAACAACCTCTGGTTCACACGTAAACAACCTCAGGTTTACTGCCTTCTCGCCTAACCACTACCCCGTAATATACTTCTACCTAAGACTCGCCTGGGCATGAGACCCTTCTCAATCCCCATCAATCACAACCGTGATAATCAATTACAATAATTTAGTAGTCACACTTCAAAGACACACAACCAATTAGTTCTTAAAAGCTTATGAGTAATCAACAAAACATACAAATCAATAACACAGTCATACTCTTCTATCAATATGATATTAAAGAGACTCACAATTAACACAAAACTTCACAAGCCCTAATAAAAACTATAAAGTAAGTTTCACGCCACAATTAGATATGTTGCTTGCTATTTAAAGAAATCTTATGGACTAGATTGGGCCTTCAAATTGTAGTACGGCACTGCAATAAATACTCCAAAATATTCTCCATGAAGATAGGGCTTCATTCATTAGTTTCCTAAATATTATCCATATTTAGAAATTAATCATACATCTTGAAAATAAAGAAAATCTTTGTCATACCCCAAATTTTTATTTTAAGATTCTCTTAATCATTTGCATTTTTGCAATCATTAATCAAGATCACAATCTTAGGCTCCATCTTTAGTGTTGTGCTCACCTCATCTTTAGGGGATCACCAAACATACATATTTGTTTAGCTTGTGAATATTTCTTTGTTATGTTATACTAAACAAAATACAAAAAAAAAATATATCTTTTGTCTTTCAAAACTTTGTGCAAAATAGGTTATTGAATCAAATGCATCCACACCTCTCTTAAAACTAGGGTTTTTGAAGATTAACCCTCAATTAACTGATCATTTATGGAAACTAAATGGATTGAGCTTCAAAAGAGACTTCCTCATCATAAAGTGTCATGTTTGGATCATCTCTCCACTTCATTTAATCAAGTTTATTTTAAGACTATGTGGCTTGATTCATCAAGAAAACTCCATAGGTTCATGTATTTATTTCCATGCATTCTTCAATAAGTTTCATCAATTTATGAGCTTCACAATCAAGTTTGATTCAAGAGAACATCATTTCAATGTCTTATGTTCCTCCTCATGCGTTATCACGCAAGAAAAGTTTAAAGGATTCAAAGTTGATTCAAGAAGTTTGACCTAATTGGATAAGTTCTTAATTCTATGGTCAAAACGGCATAACTCCCCCAATTTTCAACATTTTTGAGTTATTATTTTTGTAAAATAATCTCCTTAACTTCATCAGCAACTTCTCTTCACAAGTCAAAAGGAAATTTTGTGAAGATAATCATCAAGAGTGAGAAGACATCATAAGTCTCCTTTGAAAGTGTAAGGAATTGTGTACCAACTTCAAAAGCAAAATATAGTAATCTTGAGTGACTCTACTTTGATACCTCTTTGATGATCAATAGAAAAATATAAGTTGAAGGTCAAGTATGAAGAGAAAACATAATAGGTCATGGTGAGATGCCTAGGGTTTAAGGCATGTTTGGTGTGCAAAACTGACCTCAAGGTCAATTGGTGCAATTTTCACTTTTTCTTGAATAACTTTTGTATTTAAGCTTATTTTTCCATCCTATACAACTTTCATGTTGAGACTTTTGGCAAATTCAAGCTCTAAGATGAACTTTTGGCATATGCATCAAGGTGTTTGATGAAATGACTCCGAGCAAATGCCTTGTTTTTGTCCAAGTTACCAAGTCCATATATCATGATTCATGGAACCAATACAGTTAATTATTTTTTGTATCATGTTCATCATAATGAGAATATCATTTGGCTCAAAGAAAAATGGAAAATGCATGACCCACTTTTGAGAAACCCTAATTCAAAGTTGTGTACTCAAAGAGGTCAAAAACTTAGACATTTTAAGTATGGAAGCAGTCTTTTTTACCAACTTTGAGGACATGTAATTTTGTGCTCAAGTGTCCGAATGAAATCTTTCCAAGCACATTGTAAAGCTTGAAATATCCTCATTTCAAAGCTATCAAGATTATGTCATAAAGCCTCCTAGATTGAATATCCCATTGATTTGAAGTTGGTACCTTGACTCCGAAGTAAACTCATGATCAGCTTAGCCAATCTCCAAATTACTTGATTTTAATCCAATGTGGCACACGTTTTTGCTTCTGAACGTGATTAGCTACTTCCTAGAAGTGATTTAGTGCATTTTCAAAGCTTGGTGCAAGTTACACATGGATATGTTATGTTCATTTGGATCTTATGCTTGGTATTGTGCTTGCTTGGTTATGGTTTAAGTCCAAAGGATGAGAAATCTACATAGACTCTTTAATGTCAAGTGCCGGCTTCTTGTTTGGTTAGATTGTTCTTGTCCTTAGTTTTTACTTTATGCTTTAGGATAGTCTCTTCATCTTCTCCAATCTTCTTTAATTTTCAAAATTTCTCCCTCTATTTCAAAATCTTCTTATGTTTGCAAACTTCCTTTAAAAAAACCTTTCTTAAAAATATCTTTTGCACTTAGTGGCTCTTCTTTCAAAATTTTAGACATGATTAATTGTTATGGTGAGATGTAATACCCAAGATCTTGATATTGATTGATATGATGGAACATTTTCCACTTGAAAGAGTTAGTGGCATACTTGTTGATTTATCCAAGTTGGAGCCCTTTTTCATTTGTGATGCAAAGAGTCCATTTGTTCTCATGTTCAAGATAATTGTTTTATCTAGTTTTAAATTTAATTGTTTTCCTTTTAAGTGGAACTACATTTTCTCTGACTTCTCCATTGCATTGAGGAGGTATGTAGGCACAAGATGTTATGTCTTTCCTAGTATAGTTTTAAAATTAACAAACAAACTCTTCCTTTTACACACAATTTATGTTAACACATAGATTTATAAAAAGGTTCCTGTGGAGTACCATAGATGTAGGGGGTGCTAACACATTCCCCTTACATAATCAACACTCGTACCTAAGATTTCTGCTTTTTGTTATTTTTTATTTAAAAACTTATTTAGGTTTATTTCTCTCTTTTCTCTTTTCCTTTGGAAATAATAAAACGTGGTGGTGACTTTCGCTCTTTTCCCTTTTCCTTTGATCTCAATTTTTCCCCGCTACAAGTGGCAAAGTAGGATTGTAGCATCATCAATTATTTTATGTATATAATATGAAAAAAAAAATGTAATGGTGAGAAAGAAAAATTTATTTCCTTTATTTTTGTTTCAATGTTTTGGTTATATGAAAATGTTGGTGGGTGAATGTTACAGGTAGTGAAAATTATGGAGGAAATTTGCCAATAAAACCTGAAAAAATGTATTATTGGGTTAAACAACAAACAAATTAATATATATATATATATATATATATATATATATATATATATATATATATATATATATATAAATAAAGCAGTAAATATGAATAATAATTCAAAAGTAATAAACCAAAGAAGAAACCAAATAGACAATAACCAAAATACAAAACCAAAACCTAAAGCCTAAAGGCCAAACTAGGGAAAACATAAATTTTAACTAGTCCCAGCAGAGTCGCCAGCTGTAACGCCCGACTTTAAAAAATTTAAGTTTAAACAATAGAGTCACCACCCACTATTTGTTTTATCCTAATGAAAGGACAGGGGAAGTGGGAAACTCTAAAAATTGGGATATCTAGATAGGAAGGTAAATTAGGTAAAAGGAAGGTGTTAGACACCCTTTTTCTCCCTTGTACTCAAAGGGACCATTTAATCTTTAGGTCTGAAAAGAATGAGGTTTTTAAAGTTTATTGAAGGAGTGAAAAACACTTAGAAAGGGGGAAATTTAATAAGGGTTCTTTCTAAAAAGGGTAGATAAAAATAAATAACACAATTATTTTTATCCTGGTTCGTTGTTAACTAAACTACTCCAGTCCACCCCTGACAAGGTGATTTACCTCAACTGAGGATTTAATCCACTAATCAAACTAATTACAATGGTTCTCCACTTAGATACCCTCTAAGTCTTCTAGAGTATTCTGATCACAACTTGATCACTCTACGAACTTCCTTTTACAATCAATGTAAAATAAATATTACAGGAGATTCAAATGCTTCTTAATAAGCTATAATCACAAAGTGATTTTTCTCTTAAGTTTAAGTTCTAACACTCACTAAGATATTACAAAGCTGTGAGGTTAAAGACGAAGTTCTTCTTTGCTTTTCTGTGATTTCAGTTTGACAACATTTTGGTTCTTTTGCGCAAGAGTTGTTGCTGCTTCTCAATCAGAACCTCTATATATAGGAGTTGAGAAAATGTCACCGTTGGGAGCATTTAATGCTTTGCATGAATAGTACACTGCAGCATTTAATGTTTCACTCTTTTGTCAACTACCTCGAGCCATGCTTCAGCTGCTTTTACTGACTTTGCCTTTTGTAGCTTCTAACGTTCCTTTTGTCAGTCAGAGATTTGACGTTATAGCCTTTTCATCTTGTACTTTCTTCTGGACTCAGATTGTGTAGAATAAACGTTTGAATATCAGAGTCTTCAGCTTTGGTGCAGATGCAACTTCTGTCTTCAGACTTTAGAAGTGCTTTGAGCGTGATACTATCAGATCTTCAGAAGGGGGGGGGGAGGGGATTGAATAAGTGTAACTTCAAAAACTTAGAAGATAAAAACAATAAACACAATTATTTCTATCCTAGTTTGTTGTTAACCAAACTACTCCAGTCCACCCCCTTAGAGTGATTTACCTCAACTGAGGATTTAATCCACTAATCCAACTGATTACAATGGTTTTCCACTTAGATAACCTCTAAGTCTTCTAGAGTCTACAGATCACAACTTGATCACTCTAGGAATCCTTTTACAATCAATGTAAAAATAACGTTAACAAGAGTATAGATTTTCTTCTAATAAAGCTGTAATCACAACTGTGATATTTCTCTTAAGTTCTAAACTTAACACTCACTAAATATTACAAGAGTTTGTGAGGTTGAAGATGAAGTTCGTAAGCTTTTGAACTTGACATCAATTATGTAAGTTTGTGCAAGTATTCTACTTTGCTTATGATCAGAACTTCTATTTATAGGCGCTGAGAGGAAATGAACGTTAGGAGCATTTAATGCTTTGCGTGAATAGTACAACGGTGCATTTAATGTTTCACACTTTTCTCAACTACCTCGCCTTGCTTTTGCTGCTTTTACTGACTTTGTCTTTTGTAGCTTCTAACGTTCCTTTTGTTAGTTAGAGATTAAACATTTCATCCTTTCATATTTTACTTTCTTCTAGACTCAAATTTTGTAGATAACAACGTTTGAATATCAGAGTCATCAACTTTAGTGCAGAGCATCTTTTGTCTTCTGACTTTGAAGAGCTTGAGCGTGATACCCTTCAGAACTTCAGAGCTTGTTCTTCTGACTTTCATTCATCTGATGCTTTCCAGTTCATGTTCTGATTCTGCTGGTCATTTGAAGCGAGATCCTAGGCTCTTGAACTGGGTAATCTCAAGAATCATTCGACCAAGGGCAGGAGGATATTCGAGAATTGAAAGAAATGAAGTGGTGCTCATGTATCTGCTGCAAAATAGAACGCGTTTACACTGGCCTCACTTCCTAGCTGCTAAGTTTCATGAGGTCAAACAGAAAACTACAGCCCTGTGTTATGGTTCAATCATTCAAACAATTGTCAATCACTTTGGTATGCGACTTGATCACTTACACTACACTCGCGTACATCAATCCCAGGAATTCTCACAAACCACCTTGACTCTTATGGGATATCATTGGAATCCTGTTAGGAAAACCTATTATCTCATTCAAAAAGGAACATGGAAGGTTATCTACAACTATGATGATCCTACGGAGTTTGGAAACAATGTAGGAAATGAGGAAGAGGGAAACGATCAAGAAATAGCAAATGATGAGGATCAAACCATGGAAGACATAGCTCATGACACGGATCCAAATTGGCAATATGTTCCGTCTCAACAGGAAGAAATTCCTTGGGGATACACTGCTCCACCTCCTCCTGATCAATCCAACATAATATCTATGCTTGAAGCTATGCAACTTCAACAACAGCAGAACTTTGAAACTCAACAGCTTCAATTTCAAACAATGCAGCAGCTTCAACAAGATAGATATGAGGAACAACAACGTCAATACCAATCTTTGTACGGCTTGGTTCAGGAACAAAGGAACGATTTTGAAACGTTTGCATCCAACTCCATATTGAGGCAGAATCAGTTTGAGGAAACGGCATTGCATCGTCATGCTAACATAAGCCAAAGCTTCAACACTCTTAACATGTCTGTGCTGGATTTGTTGGAACAGGTTGAAGAAGATCGACCTCATACATTTCAAAGAGGAAGAGGAAGAAGGGGCAGGCGTTAGGACATATTGTTTATCATATCATCATTTCATTGCATTTCATGCCATTAAGTTTTTGTTTTGTTGTTAAAAACATTATATGATGTAGTACTCTCTGTTTTCTTTTACAAATTTCTTGAACTACTATGTATGTTGTTGGCTTTCTTTAAAACATGATTAGCTTTTATGATTCCACCATTTACATGTTATCTATCTCTATGACTACCGGTATTCTTTATTTCTCTTGTTTCTCTCCTACTCTGTTCTCTTTGTTTCTCTTTTTGATGTTGTCAAAGGGGGAGATAGATACAATAGATGCTGAGTGTACGGGGGAGCTTTGTTGAGAGATTGCCCTGTTGAGAGATAGATGCTGGATGTACGGGGGAGCTCTGTTGAGTCTTTATCATATACTACCAAAGCTTAGACGAATGGTTTGCCATCATCAAAAAGGGGGAGTATGTGAATACAAGATTACACTCAAAGATGTTTTTGATTCATGGCAAACTCAAATAAGCATTCAAACAACAAGACGGAAGCAGAAAACTTAAAGAAAAGCAAGCATTGATCTCTCATAGGTCAACCCATTATGTTTATATGTTTAAAGGTTCTCAACACAAGCTAAACAAGAAGAATGCAGAAAAACAGCAGTTAGGTCGACCTACCATCAACCCAGGTCGACCTAAAATGGAGAAAAATTCATATACCACTGCCAGGTCGACTCACACATCATTTAGGTCGACCTAAATTGATGAATTCTACATACCAGCCTGTTAGGTCGACCTACACATCAACTAGGTCGACCTAATCTGTGAAAATATCCCCAGAATGCACCAGAAGAGGATTCTGGTCGACCTACTCCTTCAACAGGTCGACCTAACTGGGAGCAAAATTCTGCAAGCTCTGTTAGGTCGACCTAAGCACTACAAGTGGTCGACCTAACTGATCAAGAAAGTTCAAAAATCAGTTTTTCTTGGTTCTAACTGTTATGCAATCATATATATTGTGCAAGGGTAATTATTCAAGCAACACCAACGACTGAAAGATACACAAACGCTTCTCATCTTCGTTCTTCATCATCTCCAACACAATTACACATAATCATTCTTGCGTTGCGGGTTAGTGATGAGTTCGATAACGTCCATGGAACGGAATTGAAGATTCCTAGTGGGTGAAGGTTTGTGGGGTTTGTTGGTGAATAAAATCTGCGGGTTTTGTCCTCCACGACGGGTGGTTCTTGGGGGTTTTTATCAAGAGGCGTTCATTGAGGATTCGGCTGAGTGTAACGATTGAGGAACGGGGAGTTCAAGGAATCAAGACACTGCAGAAGGGAATCAAAGTGAAGCTCTTGGATAACCTTGATCTGGCTCAAGATTAAGGGGGAAGAAGATTCAAAGGATCGACATAATTGGTTTATCGTTTATCGCTTTGTTATCTTCTTTGTATATACTACTTTCAACATTAATGAAAGATTACCCAATTTCAATTTGGAATTGGGGGCAGACGTAGTCGTAGCGAGGACGATCGACGAACTGCCTAAACAAATATCGTGTTCTTGTCGCTTTTACTTTCTCTTTTACTTTCTGTTCATAATTGGTTATAAGTGCAAAATTGATCAATGATTCAAGTGTTAAAATTGTGAATTAAAGTTCTGCACAAACATCACAATTCACCACAACTTGAATCACTATCAATTTGAACGTATCACCAAGTGTTTGTGCTTTTGCTTAATCCAATCTTACTGCATTGCAAATCAAAGTTGTCAATCTAGAAGTTAATTGGTTTTCAGTTGTTAAACGTATTGGTTAGCCATCATATTACTTCACCATCAATTCCACTTATTTTTTGGTTTTGAAACACATACGACCTTTGCAATAGCGGTCCGGAATAGACGCAAGTCGATTCAGAACCGCTTTCGCTCGAGTTAGTAGAAAAATCCGTAAAAACTTAGAGAGATCTATTCACCCCCCCCTCTAGATCTTTAGGCCAGCGTCTAACAAGTGGCATCAAGAGCCCTGGTTTATTCCGTGCTACGTGAAACACTTATTGGAAAGATGGCTTCCGGACCTAAAGGGGCTCATAATAGAGCTCCAGTTTTCAACGGCGAAAACTACGGCTATTGGAAGGATTGTATGTGTGTCCATATCAATGCAATTGATAGGAACATCTGGACAGCTATTGTCAATGGTCCATTTCAGATCACCATGACAAATGCAGCTGGTGCAGTTGTTCCAAAACCAGAAGATACTTGGAATGCTGAAGATGAAAAGAGATATGCATACGATTGGAAAGCGAGAAACATTCTAATCTCAGCTCTAGGAGTTGATGAATACTATCGCGTTTCCCATTGTAGATCAGCTAAAGCTATGTGGGACACATTGCAAGTTGCCCACGAGGGAACGGATGATGTCAAACTAGCTAGGATCAATACGTTAACTCAAGAGTTCGAACTTTTCCACATGGAAGATGGTGAAACCATCGAAAGCATGCAGAAAAGATTCGTTCACCTGAAAAATCGATTAAGTTCTCTTGATAGACCTGTTTCCAATGCAGTTGCTACTAACAAAATCTTAAGGTGTTTGAACAGGGAATGGCAACCCAAAGTTACAGCAATTAAGGAAGCAAATGATCTCAACACTTTAGACATTACCACTCTCTTTGGTAAACTAGAGGAACATGAACAGCATCTTAAATGCCTTGACATGCATGAGAAGAGGACAAAGAAAGAAAAGAACATGGAGAAAGAGGTAGAGAAGAAGTCAATAGCTCTAAAAGCTTCGAGCTCCAAGACCTCAAAACAAGAGCCAAAGGATAGTGACACAAGTGATGACGAAGACTCCGATGATGAGGAAATGGGACTGTTTGTGCGAAGATACAACAAATATCTAAAGAAAAATGGAGCAAAACATTCCGACAAAGGATTGATCAACTATAGAAAGCAATCAAACATGTTCAAACAAGATGACGACAACAAAGGAAAGATCAAAGGTCTTTGCTTCAATTGTGGGAAAGCCGGTCACTACAAACCGGATTGTCCATACCTTAAGAAAGAAAAGGAGAAGAACCAAAGCAAAGGTCATAACAAATCTAAAAGAGCTTACATAGCATGGGAAAGTGATTCATCTAGTGAAAGCTCGTCAAGCGATGAAGAAGAATCAGCAAACCTATGTTTCATGGCTCATCAAAACAAGAAAAAGAAAGCTGTAAGTCATCTTAAACCTGAACTAGTAGATAAGGTATCTCATTCTCAACTAAAACTTGCTTTTGAAGAATTACATAGAGATGCAATTAAAGCTTTCAAACTTTTGGCCTCAAATAAGAAAATATTTTCATATCTTGAATCAAAAGTTGAGAAAACCGAAAGGGATATGGAAGCTTTAAAACAATCTATGCTAGACATTCAAAAGGACAAAGTTGAAATAGATCCTACATCATGGTTTGGTTGTGAGACATGTCACATTTGGCAAAAAGAAGTGAGAGATCTAAAAGCCAAGTTAGACAAGGCTCTACAACCAAAAGTGACTTTTGCGGTTGATCCAAACAAGTTCAAAAGATCGTATACTCCTTTATATAGTAAATACACTTTTGTACCAAAAGTATCAACTAGCAAAACTCCATATTCTCATCATATTACCTGTCATTATTGTTGCAAAAAGGGACATACCATTGAAAAATGCAAATTTAGGAGAATTTTAGTTCCTAAAGGAGTATTTCAATGGTTGCCTAAGTGCAACAAATTGTGTACTCACCATCCAGGACCCAATGAAGATTGGGGACCTTCCACTCTAATTTAATCTCGCAGGAAAAGTGTCTTGACATCGCCGAACAGTGGTGGTTCCTTGACAGCTGGTGCTCAAGATACATATAGGAAGACATACCAATCTTGGTATGTCATCTATGAAGACAGGTTGAAGAACCATACTTGGCAAAGGAAATGTAGGTGTCCTAGCCATCGCAAATGTATGAGATACATTACAAATACAGATATTCCGAAAAACACATAGGACGCAGTACTTGATGTGCAAATTGGCAAGTTGCATTGCAAAGAGATTTTAAACCTATTCTTAGCAGAATATTGTTTGGGACTATGTCCCGCATCCGGGAGAACATCGAGTAATCGATACCAGATAAGTTTTTCGCAAAAAATCAACCTGTGAAACATTCCATCAAAACAATTCATTATCAAATCTAGGAGTATGGCACACTGACAAGAAGACTCCACACAATGATGACAAAACACCTACATATTGAGAAAGCGATAACATGTTTATTGTTCACTTCCAAAAATTTTATTGATGCTATAATATGCTATCAATTAACATGCTTATAGTGACTTCATGTGCTCTTATCTACTCTTCTCAAATACTTATGTATATGTGTTCATCATTTTCATTCATAACATACAATGGTTGTGCATTCAAGCAAATGACAAAACAAAAATACATCATATAGAAACATTTCTAAGGCATTTTCATCATTGAAAGAAACTTAGGTCGACCTACCCTGTATTTGAGTCGACCTTCATAAGAAGCTTCTTTAGAAAAACTAAAAAGGTCTAGTTGCGTCGACCTACTCACAATTTAGGTCGACCTAATTTGGTCATTTGTTTTGTTACTTCTGTTAGGTCGACCCAGCTTCACTTTAGGTCGACCTACTGCGTTAATTTTTCCATATTTGGGTCTGTTAGGTCGACCCGACCCAATATCATTCATTCAAAACATTCCATTCTTGCATTCCCTCTCATTCTCATCTCTTTTGGTACGGCTAACCCTAATTCCTCAAACTCAAAATTGTCAAAAATCATCCCTCTCTCACTCAAAGCATCTCCAACCATGCCTCCAAAATCAAGAAAAGGAAAGGAAATTGCTTCCAGTTCATCATCTCAACCGGTAAGTGCTCTTGTTCATCCTGATTGTAGAGAAAACTTTGAGAAGTGGCAGATGAAAAGGAAAATTGTTAAGCAATATACTTATGATCCAAATCTTGTAGAAAACATGCATATCCCTGATGTCGCTGCGTTAATAGAACATCAAAATATTCATCCCTTATTGCAATGTGATACCCCGTACTGTGAAAATACCGTTAGGGCTTTCTATGCAGGATTTACAAAAGGAGACGGTTGTAATTTCCGTTTCAAAATGGGATCTAGGTCGCATGTTGTTGACAAACGGGTCTGGATTAGTATCTTTGGTCTGACAATTGTTGGTGATGAACTCCGTATGGTAGACGGGGATGTACCGGGAAACTATGACCATGAGGCCTACATGAAGTCAATCCTCAAAGATCCTTCCGTATTTGACAGATCAAATGAAACAATAACAGCTGGTCATTTGAAGCGAGATCCTAGGCTCTTGAACTGGGTAATCTCAAGAATCATTCGACCAAGGGCAGGAGGATATTCGAGAATTGAAAGAAATGAAGTGGTGCTCATGTATCTGCTGCAAAATAGAACGCGTTTACACTGGCCTCACTTCCTAGCTGCTAAGTTTCATGAGGTCAAACAGAAAACTACAGCCCTGTGTTATGGTTCAATCATTCAAACAATTGTCAATCACTTTGGTATGCGACTTGATCACTTACACTACACTCGCGTACATCAATCCCAGGAATTCTCACAAACCACCTTGACTCTTATGGGATATCATTGGAATCCTGTTAGGAAAACCTATTATCTCATTCAAAAAGGAACATGGAAGGTTATCTACAACTATGATGATCCTACGGAGTTTGGAAACAATGTAGGAAATGAGGAAGAGGGAAACGATCAAGAAATAGCAAATGATGAGGATCAAACCATGGAAGACATAGCTCATGACACGGATCCAAATTGGCAATATGTTCCGTTTCAACAGGAAGAAATTCCTTGGGGATACACTGCTCCACCTCCTCCTGATCAATCCAACATAATATCTATGCTTGAAGCTATGCAACTTCAACAACAGCAGAACTTTGAAACTCAACAGCTTCAATTTCAAACAATGCAGCAGCTTCAACAAGATAGATATGAGGAACAACAACGTCAATACCAATCTTTGTACGGCTTGGTTCAGGAACAAAGGAACGATTTTGAAACGTTTGCATCCAACTCCATATTGAGGCAGAATCAGTTTGAGGAAACGGCATTGCATCGTCATGCTAACATAAGCCAAAGCTTCAACACTCTTAACATGTCTGTGCTGGATTTGTTGGAACAGGTTGAAGAAGATCGACCTCATACATTTCAAAGAGGAAGAGGAAGAAGGGGCAGGCGTTAGGACATATTGTTTATCATATGATCATTTCATTGCATTTCATGCCATTAAGTTTTTGTTTTGTTGTTAAAAACATTATATGATGTAGTACTCTCTGTTTTCTTTTACAAATTTCTTGAACTACTATGTATGTTGTTGGCTTTCTTTAAAACATGATTAGCTTTTATGATTCCACCATTTACATGTTATCTATCTCTATGACTACCGGTATTCTTTATTTCTCTTGTTTCTCTCCTACTCTGTTCTCTTTGTTTCTCTTTTTGATGTTGTCAAAGGGGGAGATAGATACAATAGATGCTGAGTGTACGGGGGAGCTTTGTTGAGAGATTGCCCTGTTGAGAGATAGATGCTGGATGTACGGGGGAGCTCTGTTGAGTCTTTATCATATACTACCAAAGCTTAGACGAATGGTTTGCCATCATCAAAAAGGGGGAGTATGTGAATACAAGATTACACTCAAAGATGTTTTTGATTCATGGCAAACTCAAATAAGCATTCAAACAACAAGACGGAAGCAGAAAACTTAAAGAAAAGCAAGCATTGATCTCTCATAGGTCAACCCATTATGTTTATATGTTTAAAGGTTCTCAACACAAGCTAAACAAGAAGAATGCAGAAAAACAGCAGTTAGGTCGACCTACCATCAACCCAGGTCGACCTAAAATGGAGAAAAATTCATATACCACTGCCAGGTCGACTCACACATCATTTAGGTCGACCTAAATTGATGAATTCTACATACCAGCCTGTTAGGTCGACCTACACATCAACTAGGTCGACCTAATCTGTGAAAATATCCCCAGAATGCACCAGAAGAGGATTCTGGTCGACCTACTCCTTCAACAGGTCGACCTAACTGGGAGCAAAATTCTGCAAGCTCTGTTAGGTCGACCTAAGCACTACAAGTGGTCGACCTAACTGATCAAGAAAGTTCAAAAATCAGTTTTTCTTGGTTCTAACTGTTATGCAATCATATATATTGTGCAAGGGTAATTATTCAAGCAACACCAACGACTGAAAGATACACAAACGCTTCTCATCTTCGTTCTTCATCATCTCCAACACAATTACACATAATCATTCTTGCGTTGCGGGTTAGTGATGAGTTCGATAACGTCCATGGAACGGAATTGAAGATTCCTAGTGGGTGAAGGTTTGTGGGGTTTGTTGGTGAATAAAATCTGCGGGTTTTGTCCTCCACGACGGGTGGTTCTTGGGGGTTTTTATCAAGAGGAGTTCATTGAGGATTCGGCTGAGTGTAACGATTGAGGAACGGGGAGTTCAAGGAATCAAGACACTGCAGAAGGGAATCAAAGTGAAGCTCTTGGATAACCTTGATCTGGCTCAAGATTAAGGGGGAAGAAGATTCAAAGGATCGACATAATTGGTTTATCGTTTATCGCTTTGTTATCTTCTTTGTATATACTACTTTCAACATTAATGAAAGATTACCCAATTTCAATTTGGAATTGGGGGCAGACGTAGTCGTAGCGAGGACGATCGACGAACTGCCTAAACAAATATCGTGTTCTTGTCGCTTTTACTTTCTCTTTTACTTTCTGTTCATAATTGGTTATAAGTGCAAAATTGATCAATGATTCAAGTGTTAAAATTGTGAATTAAAGTTCTGCACAAACATCACAATTCACCACAACTTGAATCACTATCAATTTGAACGTATCACCAAGTGTTTGTGCTTTTGCTTAATCCAATCTTACTGCATTGCAAATCAAAGTTGTCAATCTAGAAGTTAATTGGTTTTCAGTTGTTAAACGTATTGGTTAGCCATCATATTACTTCACCATCAATTCCACTTATTTTTTGGTTTTGAAACACATACGACCTTTGCAATAGCGGTCCGGAATAGACGCAAGTCGATTCAGAACCGCTTTCGCTCGAGTTAGTAGAAAAATCCGTAAAAACTTAGAGAGATCTATTCACCCCCCCCCTCTAGATCTTTAGGCCAGCGTCTAACAAAGACTTCCCTGAGTATTTTCCATTTCAGAAGAGACTTTCACATTGAACTTTAAACTTCATATTATTCAGAGCTTCCATTGGACATCTTCAGAGCTTTGAATTTCTCTTGAGAGCACTTGGCTTTATCAGATCATTAAGAAGGCTTGCCTGTATCAGAGCTTCATAGCTTCTTGTATCAGAGCTTCATAGCTTCTTGTATTAGAGCATAGCTTCTTTCTGATCTTGAAACTTCTTGTATCAGAGCAATTAGAACATAGCTTGTATCAGAGCTTGAAACTTTATGTATCAGAACATTAAGCTTGATTGCTTCAACTCTTTAAGAGATTTTATTCAGATACGCTTCTCCCCTTTTTGAGCTTGTTCAGAGTATCACATTGCTGCAAAACTATCAGAGACAGAAAGCTTGCAATATAATTGTTATGAATGATGAGACTTAAGCCCAACAACTAATATTATAAATCAATTCAATTAGCACGTTTCTCCCACTTTTTGTCATAACATCAAAAAGTATAAAATATTCAGATGAAAGACACACAGAGTGGAGAAAGAAAAGATATTTCATTGATTAATCAGAAGAGAGAGTACAAAGCAGATGCAAAACAAAACAGATGCAAAAACAAAGAAACAACAAGGACACAAGACACAAACTACGACTGGCTAAACTTAGACGCTAAGGCTGCCAGAAGTATCTTAATCTCAGCGGTGTCTTTAGCTTGCTTCTTGGAGGATTCTTCCGTTCTCTGCATCCAAGTTCTGAATTCCTCATTAGTTTCATCTTGCTTGTACAGAAGACTGAACACTGAAGCTTGGTTCACTTGAAGTTCCTTCAGAGTTTCCATCAGATTAGATGTAGAAGGACCAGCAGAAGAAGTAGGAACATCAGAAGCTGGAATCATCTGTTTTAAGGAATAGGTTCCTCTTCAGCAGGAATCTCTTCAGCATGTTGCTCTTCAACTTGTTGCTCTTCTTCAGGTTCTTCTTCAGGAGGATACTCAATCTGAGGATACACCATGTCAGGATACTCTTCCAGAGGGTTCTCCCGGAACCAGTCAAACAGAGTCTTAAAGTCTCCAGTCAGAACTGAAAACGGACAAGGCGTCCAGAAAACCAGAGGTGAAGGATTATCCACTTCCATTTCATAAATGAAGGGAGCTTCTTCCAGAGGCTTCCAGTCAGAGATAGGATGATAGTAGATTCCAGCAACGTACTCCAAAGCTAGTCCAACAGGACCAGGAGCAGCAGCAAGACATTCCTTCTGGAGGTCCAGAAACTATGCTTGCACATCTTTAAGAAAAGTTGTCCAGAGCTTTTCAGCAGCCACATGATCCAACTTGGAGTCCTGAGCAACCTTCAGATATTCTAACCCTGTTTGTGCCTTATATTTAAATAATTCAAAACGAATATCAACAGAAGGTTTAGGAGGGTTGGTTCTGAAATGGGTTATTGGAGATTTTGGTTGAAAGATACAATATGGTTCAGAAACTCTATCAAACAAAGAAGTGTTTGAAGAGGAAGGTTGAAGAGGAAGCTCTAGGAGCTTGCTTCAAACGGGTGCAGTTACCGTGCATAGATAAAAATCTATGCACCGTGCATAGATTATTATGGACCATTGGATCATTAGATCAAATTCTAAACATCAATTGTTATTACTCAATACTCAATACT
The DNA here is from genome assembly GCF_029867415.1 of Vicia villosa. NCBI lineage: Eukaryota > Viridiplantae > Streptophyta > Magnoliopsida > Fabales > Fabaceae > Vicia > Vicia villosa. The sequence goes on along the minus strand of NW_026706375.1, from coordinate 52,101 downwards.
CACCACTCAAAACTCAATACTCACCACTCAATACTCAATACTCAATACTCAATACTGGATTAAAAACATGATCCAATGGCTTAGATTGACTTATGCATGGTGCATAAGGAAAATCCTTATGCATATTAGCCAATGCCGCTTCAAACCATATAATGATTTCTTTAATTTAAAAACATGTTCTGGAGACTTAGAGTCTTCAAAACCGGGAGGTTGGTGGACATAAACTTCTTCATCTATATAATCATTTAAAAAGGCACTCTTAACATCCATATGATACATAGTGATGTTATTCTGAGTGTCAAATGAAATTAATAATCTAATAGATTCTAACTTGGCCACTAGTTCAAAGTTTTCTGTATAGTCAGTACCTTCTTGCTGACTATAGCCCTGAGCAACCAGTATGGCTTTATTTCTGACGACTTCACCTTTCTCACTCAGCTTGTTTCTGAAAACCCATTTTGTTCCAATGATATTGAATCCTCTAGGTCTTGGAACCAAATCCCAAACATCATTCCTTGTAAACTTATTTAACTTTTCTTGCATGGAAATTATCCAGTCAGCATCTTCCAGAGATTGATCATTAGAAGTTGGATCAATCAAAGACACTAAACCAAATTGACATTCTGCATTATTCTTCAGGAATGCTCTTGTTCTGATGGGACCATCTTTCTTTCCAATTATAACATCTTCTAGATGAGCAGAGTTGAGTCTAGAAGATCTTCTGAGTGTTGGCTCTTTAGACATTCCTAGATTCTCTAAAGATGCTGCAACTTGATCTTCTCCTTCATCCTTTCTGTCATACCCCAAAATTTGCCCATCTCATTTCTCTTTCAAGCTCATACAAAAGCTCAAGACTCAGAGATACACTCTCCTAAACAATGGCTCAATGAACTAGGGTTTTGATTTCTCTGAAGAAAATGAATGAATCAAGGTCCCCAATGGATTTCAGATGACTTATGATATTTCAAACTATCTCCATGACAAAATTCAGGTTTCAATTCCAGGATTTGACCACTCAATTGCTCAGAAAGTCAACAGTCGACTAGTTTGACCTAAAAGTCAATTATAGTCAAAATATAGTCAAAACTCCTGATTTTTTGTCAACAACCTTATTTTTAAGTATCATTCATCATTTGATCAAGGATTGATCATGATTCATCAAGGAAAGTTCAGAAATCAACAAAACCAAAAGTTTCTAAATTAGGGTTTTCATAGGAGAAAGTCAACTGAACTTTGACCAGCCATAACTTCCACATGGAACATCAGAAATTTCTCATCCAAAGCTCTATTTGAAGGAAATTGAATTCTTTTCAACTTTGTCTCTCATAAGGCAAGTCCAAACATGCTTCATTTGAGAGATATGGATCAAAAGATTATAGGTCCTTTTTGAAAGTCAACCAAAAGCAGTTTTTTGTCAAAGCCAATATCATCAAGATAAAATCCTCACATGGAAAAAAACTTCCAAAGTGGCTTATAGAGGACATCTGGAGGTTTCCAAAAAGTCTTAGAACTCCTCCAAATCTTAAAAATTGAGGGAGATATGCCTTATCAAAGTTGAACAATTTTGAGAGAAAAAATATGAAATAAAAGGTCTCAAATTGAATTTTCTTGCAAAGGGGCCCAATATTTTATGGTCTAATCTTGTTCCCCAAGCTATCAAGGAGCTCTAAGTCTAAGTCCATGATTATTTGATTTTATTTGATTTTTTATTGGATTTTTTATTCATTTAAATATGACTTAAATCAAATAATTAGATGAAAATATTAAAGATTTGATTTTGATTTGGTTTCCAATCAAAATTACTCAGTAAATGGCACATATTGGATTCTGAATTCATGTAAGGAAAGTCCATAAATAGAAGAATATTCAATAAAAAAATCCATAAATAGAAGAATATTCAATCAATCTCCAATACCATGATTCAAGGGAGTTTTGTGCAAGTTGGTTAACCTAATTCATGCTACTACATAGGCACAAGAATAAAAAATTCTCAGGACACGGATTGCTGCCTCCAAGGACCCTAACAGAACTTCATAAATTTGTGTCAAACAAGCAAATTACAGCCATGGTTTCAGGAGGATTAAAGCCAAACAAAGCATTCTAACATTTTCATCGATGCCTTATGATTAATTCCAACCGTTTACGATATATGAAAGCACCCAGAATCGTGACATTGCCATTCTCGGTTTCGACCTCTTTTAATTTGCGATTTCGTACATATATGCAATATTAATTGGATTTGATTGCATTTTTATGTTCATAATCTTGCTTTGATGCTTTCTGGATGGTTCAATTGGATTGTAAGTCCAGAGGTCTTGATCCACAAGAACGTGGGTTCGATTCTTATGTCCTTCAATTATTTTGCTTCACTTTTTTCTTTCTATTTATTCCACAGATCCAGCGTGGCCATTCAACCTGCAGCGATGGTACACCCTCAACCACCACCGTCAGATCTTCGTGAGACTTAATCCAATGACCCTGGAAGCGTGTGAACACCATAGACCCTCAAAGATGCACTACACTCAATCACAACTAAGTATTTTTTTAATTTTTTTTAATTTTAATTACATAATTCTTGTTTTCTTTTATTTTTATTTCTATTTTCTTTCCTTCCTTTTTCTCATTAATTATTTTCCCTAAAAAGTATATTTACTACTAATGATATATTTTGTCAATTATTTAATCAAAAACCCGATTTTTCTTATAACATTAAAAATAATCATTTTTTTAAGGTTTTTTAAGCTAATAATTATGTTAGGGTAATAATTTAGTTTTTGGCTAATTAAATTTATTTTATGTCTTAAACCCTGATTTTATCATGATCACTAATCACTGTTATTGGTAGTTGTTGTCCATTAACCTTAGTCTAGTTTTTTTATTACTTATTCTATTAACCGTGGTTAACTTGTTCCCTAAGTCAGGGTTTGTGAGTTTGTCATTAGACCACTCATACACTAAAATTTTTCTTTTCATTGTGAAAATTTTCATGGTTACCCCAGGATCCTTCAGCCAGGCGCCATATCAGATCGAAAGCTAAGTTTCTAATTCTTTTCTCGTTTAAATATCATTTTAATTTTAATTTTGCCTCTTGCCCAAAATAGGGTTTACTTCAAATAGTCAATAAATTACTCCTACAATCACCCCCTGTTATTTTCCTTTTAATTTTCAGAATTGATCGAGGGTTCGAGGAAGATCAAGGCATTCAAGAATTTTAATTAATTATTGTTCTCTCTTATTTTTTGCCTTTATTTTTCTGTTATCCTATAAAGGTTTTATTGTAATAGATTAGGTTTATTTTCTGCCTTTATTTCCCCCGTCCCCGCAGGTGTTTATTGTAATAGCGTAGGACATTTAAACTGCTTTATTTTTCTATTGTGGTTAGTAATCTTAGGGAGTGCAAGCCTTGAACTGAATTAGCATCACTAATTACAAGATAAATAACTGAATTGAATCACGTGATTGTTGCACCCACACACCTTTAGGGTAATCCCTCTTGTTGCCTTTGTTGCCTATTGCCTTATGATTCTGTTGCCTCTAATTATACTAAAAATAGTCAAGTCCCTCGATTCCGAGGATACCTAAAGCAAAGGTTGGCTTATTCAGTGATATCATCAATTTTGTCCCTCGAAGCTGCCTCGGTAAAACATGATGATTGTCCCAATTGCTAAGGTATCCTCGCATGATGCCTTAAAAGACTATTCTATCCTTCCCTTAGACTACCTACCCTCTTTATGGTAGGGACAGACTTGTGGCGAACGATAACTTCGATGACCCTTCAACATCCAATTAAAAGACTTCCTGCCCTCCCATGGTATGGATAGACCCTTTCGCCCGAAAGGCTTAAAGAACCAAAAAGACAATCTTAGGGTAGGTTTTCTTAAATGCTTGCTCACACATTCAAACTTTTAAATTACTTTTCACACCTCCTTTTCAAATCAATTCAAAAAGGCTACGCTTATTTACAAGCTAAAGCCCTTATTCAAACTTTTTTCTACACTTCAAACATTTTTCAAAACGATTCAAAGTGAGCTAAGCAATTAAGAGCCCATGGATAACCATAGATACAAAGGGTTCCTTAAACCTTCCCTTTGTATAACCTACCCCCCGAACTCAAAATCTTTCGAAGGTCTTTCTTGTTCTTTTTGCCTTTCCAATTGGATAAAATAAAAATCGGTGGCGACTATTCCTTACCGCGACCTTTCAAAAAGTCAGTTCACCGTATTACAGAACTGGAGACTCTGCTAGGGATACTTCGAATAAAAGAGGGGTTACCTTAAAGTTTAGGATCACTTAATGTTTGCTTTGCTTGCTTTATTTTTCAGGGCTGTTTTGGGAATTAAATGAAGGACGAATCCTACACCCGGATTCAAGTACACCTAAGATAGGAAGTGACATAGTCATGGCGACCTCCTTCATGTATGTGGAGGATTGGTCATTATGAGAATTCACGCTTAAGTTAGGCCTCTATGAGTGTTTGCATGCTTCTCTTGTATGAGGGAGGTTCGTGCGGATGTCTATGGGTGAGTTGGAGCTTAAGGACCTTTAGTTACCTTTAACCCATCTTGACTTTTAGGAACATAGTGGGGGGACTACTCTTGATGTATGTTGAGAGCATAGTCGCTACCCAATACTACAACTCAGATAGGCTCTTCCTCAAAGTATCATTGCATGGTATGTATGTATCATGTTCGAGGGTGCTTTAGGAGGGTCGAAAATTCTGGGTAACTCGGTAGAACCCGTTGCTGATATCATCCTTATCCTTAGAAGTACCTATTGGGGAAGGGTAGTTACCTAGTCAAACTCCATGCAAGCCTTTGAACCTAAGGACATCTGTGTGACTTGCTTGTGTGTGCTACTAACCTTTCTATTTCCTTGCAGGATTTGCTTGTAGGACATTTCGTCCTTATTTCCTTATGCTTTACCTATCATATTATATTCGCATGACATCATGACATCATAACATAACATGATTGACTAACCCTTTCAAGGATCTTAAGGATTTAGGGCGCGCAATTTTAGGTGCTCTTATCAAGAACTGAATTTCTTATCTAGGGGCAAGAGGATTTATTTTCCTCTGGCCACATACCTTCCAATACAGAGACATGATACCTATCAAGGGGAAAGAGGATTTATTTTCCTCTAGCTATATAATTTAAAATTCAGAGGTATCCTAAATCAGAGGCCATGACCCACTGGATATGGTGAGCTTGACTACCAAAGAAGAATATGCAAGAATCAGAGTTCTACAAACGAAGACGCGACTAGATCATTTTCTAACGTTGCTAACTAAATTCCTAAAGATCCTTGAAAGCATTGCATTTGCATTCATAACACCGCATAACAGGTTTCTTACAACGGGTCTCTCATCCTCTCTCGCTGTTTATTTCAGCACAAATGGATCTCGTGCAATCAGTCAAAGACCTTCAGGCTCAAAATACCCAATTCCAAGCTTTAATCCTGAATTTGTCCAAGGGGCAAGACGAGTTGAAGACCCTCCTAACAAAGAAGGAGAAGAAGCCTAAAAGATCAGTTAATGCCATTCGCTTGAGAAAGAGATTCAGAGGTCCTGTTAAGAGAACTAATGAAGCAGAAATTCCTGAAGACAATGACGATGGTCAGGATGACCATGCTAGCATCAAAACTAGTGCAAAGAGCAACCATGATTCTGTCAAGCCCTATGAGGAAGAAGAGGACTATAACTATGAGGACGGACATCCTGATGACAAGTACAAGTTGCTGGAAGAACGTATGAAACTCATGGAAATTCAGAAGGTACACCGACTAGATTTTGAGGAACTAGGACTCATCTCTGAAGTTGTTATCCCTCCGAAGTTCAAGACTCCCACCTTTGCTAAATACGATGGGGTCTCCTGTGAAGGATAGAAAAACACTTAGAAAGGGGGGGGGGGGGTTTGAATAAGTGTAGCTTTAAAAACTTGACAGATAAAAATAAATTGCACAGTTATTTTTATCCTGGTTCGTTGTTAACTAAACTACTCCAGTCCACCCCCGCAGAGATGATTTACCTCAACTGAGGATTTAATCCACTAATCGCACGGATTACAATGGTTTTCCACTTAGTCAGCAACTAAGTCTTCCAGAGTCTTCTGATCACACACTGATCACTCCAGGAACACTGCTTAGATACCCTCTAAGACTTTTCTAGAGTATACTGATCCACACGATCACTCTAGTTACAATCTGCTTAGTTCACTCCTAAGACTTCCTAGAGTATTCTGATCCACACGATCACTCTAGTTCCTTACAACTTAATGTAATCAATTCTAAGAGTTTACAAATGCTTCTTACAAGCGATAATCACAACTGTGATATTTCTCTTAACGTTTAAGCTTAATCTCACTAAAATATTACAACAGCAATGTAGTGAGCTTTGATGAAGATGAAGATTCTGAGCTTTGGATTTGAACAGAGTTTCAGCAAGTTAATTTGAATTATATTGTTCAGGATCGTTAACCTTGCTTCTCATCAGAACTTCATATTTATAGGCGTTGGAGAAGATGACCGTTGAATGCATTTAATGCTTTGCGTGTTCCGTACAGCATCGCATTTAATGTTATACGCTTTTGTCAACTACCTCGAGCCTTGTTCACGCTGTGTCTACTGACGTAGCCTTTAATAGCTTTTAACGTTCCTTTTGTCAGTCAGCGTAGCCTGCCACTTGTACTTCCTTCTGATCTGATGTTTGTGAATACAACGTTTGAATATCATCAGAGTCAAACAGCTTGGTGCATAGCATCTTCTGATCTTCTGACCTTGAAGTGCTTCTGAGCGTGATACCATCAGAACTTCAGTGCTTCTGTTCTCTTGTTCTTCTGATGCTTCCTTAGACCCATGTTCTGATTCTGCTTCGACCATCTTCTGATGTCTTGCCAGACCATGTTCTGATGTTGCATGCTGAACCCTTTGAGACAAAGCTTCTGAGCGCTGAATTATGCGTACTCTTTATATATTTCCTGAAAAGGAAATTGCATTGGATTAGAGTACCATATAATCTTAAGCAAAATTCATATTATTGTTATCATCAAAACTAAGATAATTGATCAGAACAAATCTTGTTCTAACAATCTCCCCCTTTTTGATGATGACAAAAACATATATAAATGATATGAATTTGCGATCAGAAAGAACAGACGGCAAAAGACAAATTACACAGCTATAGCATAAGCATATGAATATGTCTCCCCCTGAGATTAACAATCTCCCCCTGAGATAAATAATCTCCCCCTGAAATAAATACTCGAAGAACTTTAATAAAAGACTTCCCTGATTATTTCGGTAGAGACGATCATATAAGCTTCTTGTCTTCAGAGAATTCATAGCTTCTGACTTCTGCTTCCATAGGACAGCTTCAGAACTAGAATTTCTTTAGATCCCTAGAATACTCACAGCTTCTGATTCCTGCTTCCATCTAGGACAGCTTCAGAACTTGAATTTCTTTGATCTTCTGAACATTCACAGCTTCTGATTTCTGCTTCCATTCAGGACAGCTTCAGAACTTTGAATTTCTGCCAACATCACTTCATGCTAGATTTGTATCAGAACATTGTTGAATGTACCAGAGCACCATCAGAGCATCTCTACATCCTGAAATGTTACAGAACAAAAAACTAAACGACAAAAGTCAGCATGAACGAGTTAGAACATAGAATATATGTTTGAACACATTATATGTATCAGAGCCATAACATTATATGTATCAGAGCAAATAGAATTTTGTCAGAACAAATAGACAAGTATGGATCAAATTCTATTATCAGTGCTTCTGATTCATTCTTCTTTCTTGCTTCTGATTTCTGAAGCTTGACAGCACTCAGCTTGCTTCAGTTTCCATGGTTTTGTTTCTTGTGTTTGCTTTGAAGATTTTCTTCACTTCTTTATACCTGCAAAACACTTAAACCATATAGAACTTTGCAGTTCTTGTTAGTAAATGTGTGGGAGCTTTACCCAGCAACTGATAGATTAATCAAATCATTTTATCATTTATCTTCTCCCCCTTTTTGTCATAACATCATGATCAGTGGTTTTCACACGTATTTTTACCGCTGTTTTTAGTTATCTTTAAGTATTTTATTTTATGTTTTAATTTATTATTCGTCATTTTATGCTTTGGTTTTGTGTTTAAGTGTTTGTAGGCTCAGATGAATGAAGTGGAGAAAATCAGTGCGAAACGTGAAGAAACTGATGAAAAAGCACATGGCCTGGCCAAACGCGTCCCCACACGCGTGTGGAGCCTATGAAAGTGCATTCTGCTGCTCAAACGCGTCCCCAAACGCGTGTGGAAGTGAAATGCTGAGGTCTGCTGACCAAACGCGTGCCCAGACGCGTCCCAGGCCACCAAACGCGTGCCCAGACGCGTCCCAGACTGCCAGACGCGTGCCCACACGCGTCCCAGCTGCCAGAATTACAAAGGAATGCCTGCCCCTGCCAAGACGCGTCCCAGGACGCGTGTCACAGCCACCAAACGCGTGTCCACACGCGTGTGCACGTAAAAGAATGGGCTTTCTTGCTGAAAAGCCCAGTTTGGCAGAAATAAAAGGAGGAGGTTGCGTTTGGACGGGGGTTCGAGAAATTTGGGAGCGAAAATACACTGTAGAAGGCTGGAGAACTCAGATTCTATGCAAGGATTGAAGATTTCTATGAGCTTTTGCCATTGAAGATTGGATTTCCTTCATTTATCTGTAATGTCTACAATTTACACTATGGTTTCTGTTATTTTCATGAGTAGCTAAACCCCCCATTGCTAGGGGGGTGACCCTGATTCTGATTATGATGAATTCATTCAATTGATGCAATAACTATTTTACTTTTCGTATTTGTTAATCTGTTCTTCATCCGTTAATAATGCTTTATCCGTCAGAAAAACGGATTCTGAATATGAATGAATAGTGTAGCTGGACGGCATATTATTTGTGGACATGATTAAGAAAATATAATATCTATATCACCTAGGACTAGGGATATCATATTGTAACCGGAATTTCTTGTTATTGGAATGCTTGATCATAACCGTAATTATCTATGGACATAGTAATTAGGTTGTGAGGTCAAAGATCTTTTCACTAAGGCCTTAGGATTAGATACTCTAAAGAACCGGTAATTAACTATGAAAAGCATGTTATTGTATTGAGACAGAGAATTCGTTGCATGAAGAATCATTCACCGTCCCTAGCAATCTACTCATCTCTGTTCATCGTTCTATTATTCTGTTTATTTACTTTATTTGCAAAACCAATCAAAACAACCTTTTGAACTTTTGTTTAATTGAAACACTGATAAAACTCTATATCGTCAAGCAGTCCTTGAGATTCGATACTTGGGATTTTCCCATTACTACTACATAGGCGAAAATAGTACACTTGCTATTTTCCTATCAAGTTTTTGGCGCCGTTGCCGGGGACTGCCGAAGATTATAGAGTTCTAGATTTATTTCAATTAAAATTTTGTTGCTCTGCGACTAAAATTTTATTTTCTGCACTTTTTATTTATTTTTCCTAATTCTAATATTTGTCTAATCTGTGTATGCGAGGTAAGGCCTCAGCTGAATTTCTTTTTGACGCAGAAATCGAAAGAACTTTGCACGCAAGGCGAAGACAAGCTCGGTTGGCTAAACTGGAACCTGAAGAGGAAATTGTGTCAGTTCATTCTGATTCAGAGTCTGAAAGTGAAGAAGAAACCATGGGTGAAAATCCTCCTCCTCCTGAGAGACTCCTTGGTGACTATGGTGCTGCAAACACACCGGGGGGAAGACAAACAATTGTCAACCAACCGGTAAATGCTGCAAATTTTCAACTACATCCAAGCACAATCAATCAGCTTGAAAGGAAACCTTTCACCGGAAAGGTAAATGAAGATGCAAACAAGCACCTGCAGAGATTTCTGACCATGAGCACAACTCTAAAAATTGAAGGGCATACAGAAGAAGCAAAGAAGCTGAGAATGTTCCCGTTCACTTTAGCCGAAGAAGCAGAAGAGTGGTTTTATTCTCTTCCAGCAGGCAGTATCACATCATGGGAAGAAATGGAGAAGGCTTTCTTGAATGAGTATTTCCCCGCCTCGGTCTTTATAAGAAAGAGGTATGACATTTTGAACTTCAAGCAGAAGGAGGGTGAGCCCTTAGGAGATGCTTACAAAAGATTCAAAAGAATTCTAGTAGCATGTCCCACTCATAATATGGACAAGACTGAACAGATGCAAGTATTTGTCAATGGGCTCAGAATGAAAACAAAGCAGTTAATCGACACAGCAGCTGGAGGCTCAACAAATTTCACAACAGCCTCTGGTATCATCAAGATCATTGAAGCTATAGCTGCAAATGAGCATTTGGAGCTGTATGATAGGTGTGCCAGTAAACCAGAAGGAATCATTGACCTCAAGCTGGAAACCTCAAAAATCCGAGTTGAAGATGCGATATCGGCTGAAGTTGAAAAAAGATTGAAGGCTATGAATATAGGTACACAACGGGTGGCTCAAGTGCAACAAGCTCAACCTGTAATATGTGAAATTTGCAATGGTCCTCATCAAACTGTATGTTGTGTTGCAACTCCCAAGCAAATTGAAGAAATCAAATTCCTGAGGCAAAATAATCCTTATTCTAACACCTATAATCCTGGGTGGAAGAATCATCCCAACTTCGCTTGGAAAGATCAACAACAACAACAAGGCCCTCAGAAGGCGGAGTGGGAAGTAGCTATCGAGAGATTGGCTGGACAATGCTCTCAGTTTCAAGAAGAGACAAGAAACAACCATAGGAACACCACAGCTTCAATAAAAAATCTAGAGGTTCAGGTGGGTCAAATAGCACAGCATATCACTCTACAGGCACAAGGTAACTTTCCGAGTGCAACTGTGAAAAATCCGAAAGATCAAGAGAAGATTAATGCTGTTACAACAAGGAGCAAAAGGGTGGCTGAATCAGAAAAAGAGAAAGAGGAAATAGATGACCCTATGGTAATAGAGGTGGATCTAGAAATAAGAGAGAATTCGAAAGAGCCAGAAGTTGTAATACCACCGGTTAAACCAGTTGAAGAAAAAAAGAAAGATGCTGAACCGACGATCAAACTACCTTTCCCTTCCAGAGTGACAAAGAAGAAGTCAAAAGAGAAAGACTTCGAGAAGTTCACTAAATTGTTCAAAAGGCTAGAGGTAAATCTACCATTCTTTGAAGCACTTGAGCACATGCCCTTGTATAGGAAATTTATGAAGGAGGTGATGGCGAAAAAGAGATCAGTGGAAGGAGAACAAAAGATTGCAACTGAGAAGTGCGGTTTAGTCTCGTCAGCAAGAAAGATCCCAATAAAGAGGAAAGACCCGGGAGCGGTGGCAATACCATGCACTATCAATAACATAACTTTTAAAAAGGTACTCCTCGATTCTGGTTCTAGCGTGAGTTTAATGCCTTTGTCAATCTTTAAAAAGCTTGAGTTGCAAAAGATTAGTGAGAGTAAGACACAGTTAAGGTTCGCCGACCACACCATCAAGAAATCATATGGGGTAGCAGAAGATGTATTGGTGGAAGTGGATAAGTTTGTATTCCCCGTGGACTTCCACGTCATGGACATCCCGGAAGACGAAGAAACTCCTATCCTTCTTGGGAGGCCATTTTTGTCGACAGGTCGCTGCAACCTCGACATTGAAAAGGGGACACTAACGCTGAGATCTTTTGATGAAGAAGTAACCTTGAAGATGTTAGGAGTTAAGAAACATAGGGCGGTTGTGAATGATCAAAATTCTGGTGGTATGACAGAAAGTGAAAAAAAAGACAAAAAGCCTGAGCAGCTCCAAGAAAAAGTTTCAAGCATAGCATCTCGGGTAGAAACAACTCATGAAGCTATCAAAAGTCCGAAGAAGGCTAAGAAAGTCAAGAAGAATGTGGTAAGTGAATTGAAGGGAAAAGTTTTCCATGCCTTTCATCTTCATGAGTTTTTGGTTGCGGAGGTGAAAAGCAACCAGGTGTGGAATAGAAAATACCCTCCATAATAAAGGGTAATGGACCGTCGAGCCATGCGACGTTAAACGAAGCGCTTCGTGGGAGGCAACCCACAGTTTTAATAATTAATTTCTCTGTTTGTTTGTTTTATTTTCAGGAAATAAAAGGGGCATTTCAAGTGGAAGCTATGGAGTGCAGTACCCTCTGTGAGTCACCTCTCTCGGGCTTGTTCTAAAACATTGAGGTCAATGTTTTGTTCAAGTTTGGGGGAGGTTTCACTCTTTGCATTTTTAATTTATTTTGCTGCTATAATATGTGTAAGACTTACAAAATCATTCTCCCAAATTTTAACCGAAATTTTTAAATTTTGAAGAGTTTGGATCTTAAAGAGCGATCGGGAATAGTATATAGAGATGAAGGGAGGATTGGTTGAGGACAGGAAGTTCGGAATAATGTGACAAGAAGAGGTTTGGTTAAACACCCTTGGTTCCTTAAATGAAATACGAGTCCAACGTGTAGATTTGCACCATAGTACTTGTATCCTGAGAAGTACTCCTCGAGTAGTTTATTGATACAGTCTGGCATAATTCAGATTCACATGCATGATGATTGGTTGAAAAAAAAATAAAGGATATAAGGTTGGCACCAAATGATGAAAAGGCGGTAAAAGGCAACCGGCTCGCTAAGTTGGGTAACCCTTACCCGGTTATTCAGCCCAAAGGAGGTTGATCCCCAAACGTCGTCCAAAAGGACAATATACAACTGTAAAGTTTGAAAATTTCATCGGTAATAAGAAAGTAGCAAATGCTGCTCGTTTGGTGCCAGAGAAAAGAAAATATAAAGTCTTGATCTGTCTCATGCATGTGATGATTATTATGAGAAATACAGTGCCGTAATGTGATTGTCCGAATGAAAGAGGAGGAAAATCGGAAAGAGACTTAAGTGCAAAACATAGTTGGAGAGGTATCGAAAAGGGGAGCTTAAGGTTTAAAGTGGGAGCAGAAACTCGTCGCGTCATGTGAATGTCGGACCACTGTTTCTTGATCAATAAAACTGGATATCTCACGTATGAATACCGATGTGCCTTGAAGGTCATTAACTCTTGTAATTGTCGCTTGAGGTCAAGCAACGGTTTAAGTTTGGGGGAGTTTGATCAGTGGTTTTCACACGTATTTTTACCGCTGTTTTTAGTTATCTTTAAGTATTTTATTTTATGTTTTAATTTATTATTCGTCATTTTATGCTTTGGTTTTGTGTTTAAGTGTTTGTAGGCTCAGATGAATGAAGTGGAGAAAATCAGTGCGAAACGTGAAGAAACTGATGAAAAAGCACATGGCCTGGCCAAATGCGTCCCCACACGCGTGTGGAGCCTATGAAAGTGCATTCTGCTGCTCAAACGCGTCCCCAAACGCGTGTGGAAGTGAAATGCTGAGGTCTGCTGACCAAACGCGTGCCCAGACGCGTCCCAGGCCACCAAACGCGTGCCCAGACGCGTCCCAGACTGCCAGACGCGTGCCCACACGCGTCCCAGCTGCCAGAATTACAAAGGAATGCCTGCCCCTGCCAAGACGCGTCCCAGGACGCGTGTCACAGCCACCAAACGCGTGTCCACACGCGTGTGCACGTAAAAGAATGGGCTTTCTTGCTGAAAAGCCCAGTTTGGCAGAAATAAAAGGAGGAGGTTGCGTTTGGACGGGGGTTCGAGAAATTTGGGAGCGAAAATACACTGTAGAAGGCTGGAGAACTCAGATTCTATGCAAGGATTGAAGATTTCTATGAGCTTTTGCCATTGAAGATTGGATTTCCTTCATTTATCTGTAATGTCTACAATTTACACTATGGTTTCTGTTATTTTCATGAGTAGCTAAACCCCCCATTGCTAGGGGGGTGACCCTGATTCTGATTGTGATGAATTCATTCAATTGATGCAATAACTATTTTACTTTTCGTATTTGTTAATCTGTTCTTCATCCGTTAATAATGCTTTATCCGTCAGAAAAACGGATTCTGAATATGAATGAATAGTGTAGCTGGACGGCATATTATTTGTGGACATGATTAAGAAAATATAATATCTATATCACCTAGGACTAGGGATATCATATTGTAACCGGAATTTCTTGTTATTGGAATGCTTGATCATAACCGTAATTATCTATGGACATAGTAATTAGGTTGTGAGGTCAAAGATCTTTTCACTAAGGCCTTAGGATTAGATACTCTAAAGAACCGGTAATTAACTATGAAAAGCATGTTATTGTATTGAGACAGAGAACTCGTTGCATGAAGAATCATTCACCGTCCCTAGCAATCTACTCATCTCTGTTCATCGTTCTATTATTCTGTTTATTTACTTTATTTGCAAAACCAATCAAAACAACCTTTTGAACTTTTGTTTAATTGAAACACTGATAAAACTCTATATCGTCAAGCAGTCCTTGAGATTCGATACTTGGGATTTTCCCATTACTACTACATAGGCGAAAATAGTACACTTGCTATTTTCCTATCACATCAAAAAGAATATTTCAAAAGATTCAGATGCATAAAACAAAAAAACGCTGGAATGTAAAAACAAAGAACACATTTCATTGATAATCAAACAATATTACATGAGAATGTTTAACACGCAGATGCAACAAGGAAAAAAGAAACTACAAAGACCAAAACCTAAGACCCTATCTAAGACAAAGTCTGTGCCAGCATGCCATGAAGGAGTGAAACGCCTCATTGACTGCTTCTTGGGCTTCCAGGCGAGGGGTCAGGGAGACTTGGTTCTGATGCAGATCTGCCACAATCTTTATCGGAGACAACATTCTCAGCGGGTGAAGATGAAGAGATTTCTTCGGAATGGATTAAGGGAGAGGAAAGGTTAGATGAAGAGGAAGTTGAGTCTAGAAGGAAACAAGATGAGGAAGAAGATGGAGATGATGGAGGGCTTTCACCAGGGGGATGAAACACACGTCTAGAATAGTTTCCAGACAACATTGCTTCGAATGGATTCACCTTGAGAGGATCATAGGTGATTTTTATCTTTTTGGGTTTGGAAGGTGATGTTTCAACAACTTTTCTCTTGTTGTTTTGATCATTTTCATGATTTCCTGGGCTTGATGAAGAGTTCATGATGGATTTGCAGAAAAATGGACAGGTAGGGTTTGATATGTATGCAGAAAGATAGAGTGAATAGAGAAAATATGAGAGGAAAGGAGAAGTGTTTGAAGAGTATTTAAAGGAAAATAAAATGAAACGAATGATGAATAGCATTTAATGTTACGTGACGTGAGGAGAGATAATAAAGACAAATGAGGTGACTAGCACAGTTACCTATGGTCGGCGTCCCTTCAACTGCACGCACGTTTATCCATGAATAGTAACGACAGGTTTACCATCCCGAGATAAAAACGTAACAGCTGTTTTGCTTTAAACAAGGTTCTGAATCAACTTAGACAATGAAACGTTAGTAAAAACCGAATCATAATTTCTAAAAGATTTCAATCAGAACTTCTGATATATAAAAAAATAATCCATTTTCATTTCAGAAGATACTCATACATAAGAACTTCTCATCTTCTCATTCTGGGCATAAATCCATACTGATGTTCTTCAGAATGAACTTAAACCTATCTTCAGCCAGGGGTTTTGTAAAGATATCAGCCCATTGATGGTCTGTATCAACAAAGTTTAAAGATATAACACCCTTCTGAACATAGTCCCTTATGAAATGATGTTTAATCTCAATATGTTTAGCTTTTGAATGAAGAATAGGATTCTTAGATAAACATATAGCAGAAGTATTATCACAGAATATAGGAATGTTACTCTCAAATATCTGATAATCTTCTAACTGACTCTTCATCCAGAGCATCTGTGTACTACAACCAGCAGCAGCGACATATTCTGCTTCTGTTGTTGATAGAGCAATAGTTGCTTGCTTCTTGCTATACCAAGAGATCAAATGACTTCCAAGAAATTGGCAACTTCCTGAAGTACTTTTTCTTTCAATTCTGTCTCCAGCATAGTCAGCATCGCAGAATCCTACTAAGTTGTATTCTTTAGATTTTCTGTAAACTAAGCCAACATTAGTAGTACCTTTCAGATACCTTAGAATTCTCTTAACAGCAGTTAAATGAGATTCTCTAGGATCTGATTGGAATCTAGCACACAAACAAACACTGAACAGAATGTCAGGTCTAGAAGCAGTCAAATATAGAAGAGATCCAATCATACCTCTGTATAACTTCTGATCTACCTTCTTACTTACCTCATCCTTACCTAGGATGCATGTTGGATGCATAGGAGTTTTGGCTTCTTTGCAGTCTAGAAGATTAAACTTCTTCAGAAGTTCCTTCACATACTTGGTTTGGTGAACATACGTTCCTTCTGATGTTTGATTTATTTGTATTCCAAGGAAATACTTGAGTTCTCCCATCATGCTCATTTCAAACTCAGCCTGCATAGACTCAGCAAACTCCTTTCCAAGTGTAGCATTAGATGTTCCAAAAATAATATCATCTACATATATTTGACAAATTAAAATATCCCTTTTAAAGTTTTTACAAAAGAGAGTAGTGTCCACTTTTCCTCTAGTGAAACCATTATCCAGAAGGAAAGAACTTAAGCGTTCATACCAAGCTCTGGGAGCCTGTTTCAATCCATACAATGATTTCTTAAGTTTAAAAACATGATTAGGAGACATAGAGTCTTCAAAACCAGGAGGTTGATGGACATAAACTTCTTCATCTATATAACCATTTAAAAAGGCACTCTTAACATCCATCTGATAAAGAGTGATGTTATGTTGAGTGGCAAATGAAATTAATAGACGAATAGATTCTAACCTGGCCACTGGTGCAAAGGTTTCTGTATAATCAATCCCTTCTTGCTGACTATAACCCTGAGCCACCAGTCTGGCTTTGTTCCTTACCACTTCGCCTTTCTCACTGAGCTTGTTTTTGAAGACCCATTTTGTGCCGATTATATTGAATCCATCTGGTCTAGGAACAAGATCCCAAACATCATTCCTTGTAAACTGATTTAATTCTTCTTGTATAGCAATTATCCAGTCTGGATCTTCTAGAGCATGATCAACAGAAGTTGGCTCGATCAAAGATACAAGACCTAATTGACAGTCTGCATTGTTCTTAAGGAAAGCTCTTGTTCTGATTGGATCATCCTTCTTTCCAAGAATGACATCTTCTGAATGACCAGAGATGAGTCTGGATGATCTTCTGACAGATGGTTCTTCAGAAATGCTTAGATCCTCCAGAGAAGCTGATACTTGATCTTCAGATTCTTTGCTTCTGGGAAGCTCTGCTTCTGATGCGTTGCTTCTTGGCTCAACAACTTCTGATATATCAATATCACAATCTGCAAAATTATCAAACTGCTTTGGTTTTTCAGAACCAAGCTTATCATCAAACCTGATATTGATTGATTCTTCTACAATCAATGTTTCAGTATTGTATACTCTGTAGCCTTTTGAGCGTTCAGAATATCCAAGAAGGAAACATTTTTGAGCTTTGGAATCAAACTTACCAAGATGATCTTTAGTGTTCAGAATAAAGCATACACATCCAAAAGGATGGAAATATGAAATGTTGGGCTTTCTATTCTTCCACAATTCATAAGGAGTCTTATTTAGAATAGGTCTGATAGAGATTCTATTCTGAATATAGCATGCAGTGTTTATTGCTTCTGCCCAGAAATGCTTAGCCACATTGGTTTCATTGATCATGGTTCTGGCCATTTCTTGCAGAGTCCTATTCTTTCGTTCTACAACCCCATTTTGCTGTGGAGTTCTAGGACAAGAGAAATCATGGGCAATACCATTTTCTTTGAAGAATTCTTCAAAGGATCTGTTCTCAAATTCACCACCATGATCACTTCTGACCTTTATGATTTTACACTCTTTTTCAGATTGAATCTGAATGCAGAAATCAAAGAACACTGAATGAGTCTCATCCTTGTGTTTCAAGAATTTTACCCATGTCCAGCGGCTATAATCATCTACGATGACTAATCCATATTTCTTCCCTCTGACAGATGCTGTTTTGACTGGGCCAAACAGATCAATGTGCAAGAGTTCTAATGGCCTTGAGGTAGAAACAACATTCTTGGACTTGAATGCAGGTTTGGAGAACTTGCCCTTTTGACATGCTTCACAAAGAGCATCTGATTTGAATTTCAGATTAGGGAGTCCTCTGACCAGATCCAGTTTGTTAATCTGAGAAATCTTTCTCAAACTAGCATGACCTAATCTTCTGTGCCAGACCCACTGCTCTTCAGAAACAGACATAAGACAAGTCACCTTCTGACTCATAAGATCTTGCAGATCTGTCTTATAAATGTTGTTCTTCCTCTTGCCTGTAAATAGGATTGAGCCATCCTTCTGATTTACAGCCTTGCAAGACTCTTGATTAAAGATTATATCATAACCATTGTCACTCAATTGACTGATAGATAAGAGGTTATGTGTTAATCCTTCTACAAGAAGTACATTAGAAATGGAAGGAGAGTTACCAGACTTTATAGTTCCAGAGCCAATTATCTTGCCCTTCTGATCTCCTCCGAACTTGACTTCTCCTCCAGACTTAAGCACCAGGTCTTGGAACATAGACCTTCTTCCTGTCATGTGTCGTGAGCATCCAGAGTCCAGGTACCATGACATGTTGTGCTTTGTCCTTTTTGCAGTCAAGGATATCTGCAATAGGAATAATCTTATCCTTAGGTACCCACATTTTCTTGGGTCCTTTCTTGTTAGTTCTCCTCAAGTTCTGATTGAACTTGGGTTTAACATTGTAAGCAATAGGAGGAACAACATGATAATTCTTAATGTGAGTTTCATGATATTTCCTAGGTTGTGTCACATGCTTTTTGGTGAGTGTTATGTGAAAACTTTGAGCATGTGAAGTGTGCCTAATATCATGAGAGTGGCCATACTTGAACTGATCATACAATGGCTTGTATGTGAGTTTCATTTCATCAACAGGTTCAAGTTTGTATGGGGTTTCACCCTCAAAACCAATGCCGACTCTTTTGTTTCCAGACACAGCATATATCATAGAAGCTAGCTGACTTCTGCCAATACTTCTAGATAAGAACTTCCTGAAACTTAAATCATATTCTTTCAGAATATGGTTTAGACTAGGAGTGGATTGTTCTGAATCAGAAGGAGATCCAACATCATTGGATAATTTTAAAAGTTTTTCTTTTAATTCAGAATTCTCCAACTCAAGCTTCTTTGTTTCAAATTCAAATAGCTTTTTCAGCTTTTTGTATTTGAGACTAATCTGAGACTTGAGTTCCAGAAGTTCAGTTAGACCGGAAAATAACTCATCTCTAGTAAGTTCAGAAAATACCTCTTCAGAATCTGATTCTGATGTAGATTCTGATCCGTCATCTTCTGTCGCCATCAGCGCACAGTTGGCCTGCTCATCTTCAGAGTCTGAATCATCTTCTGACTCATCCCAGGTTGCCATAAGACCTTTCTTCTTATGAAACTTCTTCTTGGGACTTTCCTTCTGAAGATTTGGACATTCATTCTTGTAGTGTCCAGGCTCATTGCATTCATAGCACATGACCTTCTTCTTGTCAAATCTCCTGTCATCAGAAGATTCTCCACGTTCAAATTTCTTTGAACTTCTGAAGCCTCTGAACTTCCTTTGCTTGGTCTTCCAGAGTTGATTTAGCCTTCTGGAGATCAGGGACAATTCATCTTCTTCTTCAGATTCTGATTCTTCAGGATCTTCTTCTCTAGCCTGAAAAGCGTTAGTGCATTTCTTGATATTGGATTTTAATGCAATAGACTTACCTTTCTTTTGAGACTCATTTGCGTCCAGCTCTATTTCATGACTTCTCAAGGCACTTATGAGCTCTTCCAGAGAAACTTCATTCAGATTCTTTGCAATCTTGAATGCAGTCACCATAGGACCCCATCTTCTGGGTAAGCTTCTGATGATCTTCTTTACATGATCAGCCTTGGTGTATCCCTTGTCAAGAACTCTCAATCCAGCAGTAAGAGTTTGAAATCTTGAAAACATCTTTTCAATGTCTTCATCATCCTCCATCTTGAAGGCTTCATACTTCTGGATTAAAGCTAGAGCTTTAGTCTCCTTGACTTGAGCATTTCCTTCATGAGTCATTTTCAAGGACTCATATATGTCATAGGCCGTTTCCCTGTTAGATATCTTCTCATACTCAGCATGAGAGATAGCATTCAGCAAAACAGTTCTGCATTTATGATGATTCCTGAATAGCTTTTTCTGATCATCATTCATCTCTTGCCTTGTCAGCTTTACGCCACTGGCATTTACTGGATGTTTGTAACCATCCATCAGAAGATCCCATAGATCACCATCTAGACCAAGAAAGTAACTTTCCAGTTTATCTTTCCAGTATTCAAAGTTTTCACCATCAAATACCGGCGGTCTAGTATAACCATTGTTACCGTTGTATTGCTCAGCAGAGCCAGATGTAGATGCAGGTGTAGGTGTAGACTTTTCACTTTCATCAACCATCTTTTACTGAAGCGTTTTTCTCTTCCTGAATCTTTTCTAAACACGGTTAAGTGCTTGCACCTTAGAACCGGCGCTCTGATGCCAATTGAAGGATAGAAAAACACTTAGAAAGGGGGGGGTTTGAATAAGTGTAGCTTTAAAAACTTGACAGATAAAAATAAATTGCACAGTTATTTTTATCCTGGTTCGTTGTTAACTAAACTACTCCAGTCCACCCCCGCAGAGATGATTTACCTCAACTGAGGATTTAATCCACTAATCGCACGGATTACAATGGTTTTCCACTTAGTCAGCAACTAAGTCTTCCAGAGTCTTCTGATCACACACTGATCACTCCAGGAACACTGCTTAGATACCCTCTAAGACTTTTCTAGAGTATACTGATCCACACGATCACTCTAGTTACAATCTGCTTAGTTCACTCCTAAGACTTCCTAGAGTATTCTGATCCACACGATCACTCTAGTTCCTTACAACTTAATGTAATCAATTCTAAGAGTTTACAAATGCTTCTTACAAGCGATAATCACAACTGTGATATTTCTCTTAACGTTTAAGCTTAATCTCACTAAAATATTACAACAGCAATGTAGTGAGCTTTGATGAAGATGAAGATTCTGAGCTTTGGATTTGAACAGAGTTTCAGCAAGTTAATTTGAATTATATTGTTCAGGATCGTTAACCTTGCTTCTCATCAGAACTTCATATTTATAGGCGTTGGAGAAGATGACCGTTGAATGCATTTAATGCTTTGCGTGTTCCGTACAGCATCGCATTTAATGTTATACGCTTTTGTCAACTACCTCGAGCCTTGTTCACGCTGTGTCTACTGACGTAGCCTTTAATAGCTTTTAACGTTCCTTTTGTCAGTCAGCGTAGCCTGCCACTTGTACTTCCTTCTGATCTGATGTTTGTGAATACAACGTTTGAATATCATCAGAGTCAAACAGCTTGGTGCATAGCATCTTCTGATCTTCTGACCTTGAAGTGCTTCTGAGCGTGATACCATCAGAACTTCAGTGCTTCTGTTCTCTTGTTCTTCTGATGCTTCCTTAGACCCATGTTCTGATTCTGCTTCGACCATCTTCTGATGTCTTGCCAGACCATGTTCTGATGTTGCATGCTGAACCCTTTGAGACAAAGCTTCTGAGCGCTGAATTATGCGTACTCTTTATATATTTCCTGAAAAGGAAATTGCATTGGATTAGAGTACCATATAATCTTAAGCAAAATTCATATTATTGTTATCATCAAAACTAAGATAATTGATCAGAACAAATCTTGTTCTAACATCCTGTCCTAAACTGCATCTGAAATCCTATGTGAGGAAGATTCAGCCTCATATTGCTGAAAAGATGCTATGGATCCACTTTTTCCAAGAGAGCTTATTTGGAACCCAACTCGAATGGTACTATCAACTGGATGGTGCCAACATTCATACATGGGAAGACTTGGCCGATGCTTTCTATAAGCAACACCAATACAATGCTGATCTTGCGCCAACCCGCATGCAACTACAAGGCATGTCTATGGGTCCTAACAAAAGCTTCAAGGAGTATGCTAAAAAATGGAGAGACCTGGCCGACAGAGTTAAACCTCCCTTAGCTGACAGGGAGTTGGTAGATATGTTTATGAGTACACTGACTGGTCCTTTCTATAGTCATTTGCTGGGAAGTTCATCATCTGGATTCACTGAACTTATACTGACTTGGGAGTGTGTCGAGAGTGGCATCCGAAGTGGTAAGATTCAAGTGGTTCCATCCTCAGGTGCTACAAAGAAGCATTTCAATGGGAAATTAGAGTCCAATGTTGTGTATGGGCAGAAAAGAAGAAACCATGACCAATCTATTGGGGCAGTTTTGATCTCCACACCGGCGCCTTAACAAGGTCGTCAAAACAAACAAGACACACCAAGGCATCAATTCACAAATATTAATATGTCGCTAGCCCAAGCCTTACAACATTTGCTAAAGGAAAATTTGGTTACCCTGAGGGATCCTCCTAAGAATCCTAAAACCTCTGCTCCTAGCTACAAACCCAACGCGAGGTGCGCACATCATTATAATAGTCCTGGACATGACACAGAGAATTGTTGGTCATTGAAGAATAAAATCCAAGATATGATCGACGCATGAGAAATTGAGTTCGACCCTCCTGCAACCCCTAACGTGATCACTGCTCCCATGCCTAATCACAACAAGACTACTGATGCTGTGGATGGCTAGAAGGATGTCTTTCGAATCATTAGATTTACTTTTATTTGCAAATTTTCTTTTCTGTTTGTTTAAACATTCGACTTATGATAGACATTACGTGTTTCAATAATCATCATTAGTGCATTGCATATGTTTGTCTTGAATAAATTATTTCTCTATCACTCATTTTAAATTGTGTATTTACTTTGCATATGTTTTGTGTTTATTCAACCCCTGTTAAGCGGTAAGCCTTTTGAGGGAGGATGACGAAAACGATATCGCAACCTCATACAATGATGCTTTTGAACAGACTATGTTGACGATGTACAAGCATTGTTTCAATTCCTAAACAGTGGAAATATAAGGATGTTAATCCCTTGCAACCCCTTTGAGCCTAAGAAGTAGAAGTTTCTTTCTCGTACAGATAAAAACCTTGATCATAACCAGGGGCAGGGTAGTCACTCAGTTAATTTAATTATACTAGCTGTTGTTTACACAAGTAATGATGGGTTCCCGCAACCATTAAGTCAGACAGTCAATATCCACCAAAAAGGAAAAGCTGTTAAGTCAAAACCTACGAAGGAGACTTATCGAAAATCAAAACATCCCGCTGACTGTAAATCTCAAAATAAACAGTTCAGGCAAAAGTTAGGGATAGTAAAGTCAAAAAAATCAAAAGAGGTCATTACCAAATCCTCAACAAAAGAAAAAAAGAATTACAAAAAGAAGGATGGCTGCCTGTCCGAATCAACTTCTGGTGCTTCAACCATCAACAAATGTCAATGTTACGACTTCAAGCTACTCTAAGACTTAAACGCAAAGTTAACTAAGCATAGGATCGAAGAACATCACGAAGATTGAGATGGGTATAAATAAATTTTTGAGCCATTATCCTTTGTTTCTTAAACCGTGAACCAATCCGCGTTACAACCCTTGAAAGTCCTAACTGAAGCATGGTTAGTTCAAAAGCATACTGTCATCAAAAAGTTATCCTGCCTCCTTAAGGTTTACAATAAATGCTGAGTTGATATTTTGTTTTTACAAACATCACGTTTTACAAATATCACGCTTTTATCTCTCTTGTTTTAAATGTCTTTAAAAAAATCAAGACAAACATATGCATTGCATCTCGTGAATTCATTATTAAACATATTCTGCTACATAATTTCAAGTGTTAGCATCATAAAGAAACACTCTAGGTTTAATCCACTAATCACACTTGATTACAATGGTTTTCCACTTAGAAACACTCTAAGTCTTCTAGAGTATACTGATCACAACTTGATCACTCTAGGAACAAACTGCTTAGACACCTTCTAAGACTTGCTAGAGTATACTGATCAACAACCTGATCACTCTAGTTCTTACAACTTAATGTAAACAAATTCTTTTAAGAGTTACAATGCTTCTTATAAAGCTATTATCACAATTGTGATTTTCTCTTAAGTTTAAGCTTAAATCTCATTAAGATATTACAACAGCAATGTAGTGAGCTTGATGATGAAGTTAGAGAGCTTTTGAATTTGACAGCGTTTCTGTATAATGCACAAGTGTTGTATAGAGCTTCTCATCAGAACTTCATATTTATAGGCACTTGAGAAGATGACCGTTGGGACTACTGACGTTGCCGTTAATAGCTTCTAATGTTCCTTTTGTCAGTCAGCGTAGCCTTCCAGTTAAGTACTTGCTTCTGATCTGATGTTTGTGTAAACAACGTTTGAATGTCATCAGAGTCAAACAGCTTGGTGCAGAGCATCTTCTTGTCTTCTGACCTTGAAGTGCTTCTGAGCATGATACCATGAGAACTTCAGTGCTTCTGCTTCTGATCTCAAGTTCTTCTGATGCTTCCATAGACCCATGTTCTGATTCTGCTTGACCATCTTCTGATGTCTTGCTAGACCATGTTCTAATGTTGCAAGCTGAACCTTCTGAGTCAGTGCTTCTTGCGCTGATTTTGTGCATACTCTTTAAATAATTCCTGAAATGGAAATTGCATAGTATTAGAGTACCACATTATCTCATACAAAATTCATATGCTTGTTATCATCAAAACTAAGAATATTGATCAGAACAAATCTTGCTCTAACAATCTCCCCCTTTTTGATGATGACAAAAACATACATAAATGATATGAATTTGCGATCAGAAAAGACAGACGGCTAAGGACAATTACACAGCTATAACATAAGCATATAGATATTGTGTGTGAATATGTCTCCCCCTGAGATTAACAATCTCCCCCTGAGATAAATAATCTCCCCCTGAAATAAATACTAGAAGACTTTTATAAATAAAAGACTTCCCTGAGTATTTCAGTTGAGACGTTCACATATGCTTAAATCTTCAGAACATTCACAGCTTCTGATTCTTGCTTCCATAGGACAGCTTCAGAACTTGAACTTCTTCGATCTTCAGAATATTCACAGCTTCTGATTCTTGCTTCCATTGGACAACTTCAGAGCTTGAATTTCTTCTTGAATCAATGCATGCTAGATTGTATCAGAACATTGTTGAATGTCCCAGAGCATCATCAGAGCATCTCTACATCCTGAAATGTTACAGAACAAACTAAACGACAAAAGTCAGCATGACTGAATCAGAACATAGAATATGTTTCAAAACATATAATATGTATCAGGACAGACAACATTAATGTTACAGAGCATATTTTATAACTAAAAACATGCATCAGAACATATAAGCAATAAGAATGAGAGCATATTCTATCATCAGAATATCAGAACATTCTTCCTTCTTGCTTCTGATCTTGAAGCTTTATAGCACTCAGCTTGCTTCAATTTCCATGAGCTTGTTTCTATATAGAATTGCTTTTCCCTATGTCTTTGCTTCTCATGTTGAGCTTTAAAGAGGATCTTCATTTCCTGCAAACAACACTCAAAGACATAGAACTTTGCAAGTTCTGTTAGAAATGTGGAGCCTTTCTCCCAGCAACTGATAAAAATAAATCAGATCATTTATCACATTTTCTCCCCCTTTTTGTCATAACATCAAAAACATAAAAGATTCAGATGAAAAACAAGACAAACACTAGAAGAAAAGGATAATTTTCATTAAGCACGGAGAAATTTGTTAGAAGTACAAGAGGGTAAGAAAGATGCATAGAAAACAGATGCAGTAAACAAAGAAAACAATCTAAGACTCAATGACTAAGATGACCCTAGTTTGGACATGATCTTGGCCAGCATGTCATGAATCCCATTATTGCTCTCAATCTGCCTCTCCATGAAAGCGCGAAACTCAGCATTGATCGATCTTTGCTCATCCTGGTTCTTATGACTTCCAGAGTCCTTGCAAGATGTGAAGGTTCATCAGAAGAAGTTTCACAACTTCTGTCCAGAGGGATGGCATTCTGATCCGCAGCTTCCATAGTCTGATCATTTGCAAGATTTTCCTCAACAGGAATAGTTTCAGCAACATGATCTTCAGCATCTACTTCTTCCATAGAAGCATCTCCATACTCTGCAGCAGGAACCTCAGAATCTCCATTCTCAATAGCCTGAAGAATGGCAGCTAGATTCCTTGGAGCAGAAGGACCTTCAACTTCTGGCGGGTCAACAACTTCTGGAATGACCAAGCTTGGGTCTTCCTCAGAAGGATTTTCCCTCAGAAAGTCAAAGAGAGATCTGAAGTCTCCAATCAGAACTGGATATTGAGGTCTCCAGACCACAATCTCCCTGCAAGGGTTAGCTTCCATTGCAGCAGCAATTCTTGCTTCCTCAAGTTCATCCACAAACCTCTTCTCTTCAAAGATATATCTCCCTCTAAGATGAGCGAACCAGAAGTCTTCATAACTTCTCAGAATTCCACAAGGCCGTGGAGCAGCTTCTGCACAAACTTACTGAAGTTCTTCAAAACAAGCATCTGCTTTTCTTTGGAATATTCTCTAGAACATTCGCATAGCAACATCATTCAGGCCAGAACTTTCAACGATTCTGAGAGTATCAAAGATTCTCCTGAGATTCTTCTTTACCAATTCAAAAATTACACCAATAGGGTATTCTCGGCGGGATTTTATTTTGGTTATTGGAGAGTCAGGGTTAGGGACAGAATAGGGTTGAGGCTCTCTATCCAACCAATAAAAAGATTCTGCTTCATTGTCAGAATCTAACACTACCATTTCAGCTTCAGGACGAGGCTTGGGAGTGTAGTTGCAATCACGGAGCAATTTCTCATATGATGCAGAATCTGGAAGATCAGAAGCACATGGGTTGTTTTGAGAGGTGGAAGGAATGGGTTCATAGTTTGCATGAGGAGGTGGTAGAGAAGTGGATATATTTGTGTGAGGTGGAAAGAGAGTTTGTAGGGGTGGTATATCAAGAACAGGGTTTTCAAGGGCCTGGTCAGAAGCAAGGTTGGTTGCGGGTGGAGAAGAAGGAATGGGAACACCTGGAATGGGTGAAGGAGGAGGAGTAAGGATTTTGGTTACAGGAGAAGAGGGAGGTGTGAGAACATGGACTTTTATGGGTGATTCTGATGGGGCTTTATCTGGTTGATTTACTGGTTCAAGGGTTTGGGCAACAGCTATTGGTGCAACTTCTGAACGTAAAGCAGGAACAGAATCAGGTTCAGAGAGATGTATACCTTTAGATACCTTTTGAACAGCTTCAAACACCGCTTCAAGCTTCTTCTGCTCTTCCACAATCTTTGCTTTTCCACGAGAAATTTCTCTCCTTCTGGCAGATTCCAGAGCTTCCTTCTCATTAGCAACAATCTTCTGACCTTCAATTGCTTGAGTTGTTGGTCCTTGAGGGATTTCTACTTGCTGATTCACAGCTTATGCTTGCTGATTCACAGCATCTTGAATATCCTCATCTTCATTTGAGGCATCAATTATTAATTTTCTTTTTCTGATCTTCTTCTTCTCAACCGCTTTAACAATTTCAACATTTTTATTCAACTTCTTCTTCTTCTTCTTCTTCTTCTTCTTTTCAGCAGTCTCCTTCTTATTCTTTTCAAATTCAATTGAAACAGCCCGAACTACTTCAGCAACAATCTCTTCTGGAACATCTTTTTCAACAGTAGTAGCAACAACTACATTCTGAACTACCTTCACCTGATTATCAGAAGGATGATCAAATTTCCTTTTGGTCCTTTTTTCCTTCTTTTCTGCAGCTTCAGGAGCAGCATCTGAAACACCTTCCGAGGCAGCAGCCCTAGAAGTAGAAGTTTTCTTGCGACCTTCTTTAGCAGGAGCACCTTTTTCTTGATCTTTTACTCCTTTATCTTCCTTGGGTGACTTCAGATATCTGGTTCTGACTCCTGGTACCTCACTTCTGAAGAAGGGTTCAAACTCAGCAAGAATAGGATATCTTCTGCTTCTTGCTCCAGGAAGAGGTTGAGGGGTTTTGATAATATCATCAATGACACTCATCTTTCTCAAGGTGAGAGCATTCAAGCAACTTCCAGTGGTAACGACAAGGACGCTGATGGTACCTTCAGCTTCCAGGTTCTCAACAATCTTGGAGTGAACCAGAAGGTTTGTAATGATCCTTCCAAAAGGAATAATAGTACACTTCTTCACTCTGAAGGAATTCCTGGAATCCCTCACAGCATTCAACAAGTGATTGAATATTATGTAGATAACATCAACCTTCTTCTGAGTAGCAATGCAATACAGAATGTATTTCTGCTCATTGTTGACGAAATCTGCAGCATGTGTTCCTTTCCTGTGATAGAAACACCCCAGAAGAATCTTGGTCCAGATTTTATAAAGATCCCTCATGTCCTTGACACGTTTTGTTTCCTTTATGTCAGTGTAAAGAGTAGACAACACATCATCCCAATCAGCCCTTTGATCAATTTCAAAAGCACCTTCAGGGTTTCTTAGATCGAACATCATTCTCAGGATGTTCTCAGTAACGACCGCGAACTTCCCATGGACGAAAGACAGAATGGATTTAGGAGCAACAACTGCATGCACCCAAAATTCCTTTACAAGGTCTGGGTAAACTGGTCCACAGAACTCAGCAAATAATGAAGCCCACCCTTGAAAAATGATATCTTCCTTAAGACGTAAGTTATGTTCGAGACTATCAAAGTCTACCATGAGTTCACAGATAACTTCCAAATCCTTCTTGGGAATAGAACAGGCAATAACCGAAGTGATTTGCTAATCTTCTTCTTGAAGATGGAGAGGGACAGATGAGCCAACATTGTGAGATGACGAAGTGGCCATTGAAACAGAACTGAAATTAGAAGAACAATTTCTGGGTTTGCGCTTAGGGTTTGAGAAGAGACCGAAAAGGTTGCAAAAATGCATGCAAGAAGAAAGAGAGAATGGGAGCGAAAAAGATAAACGTTATGATTTGAAATGTATTTATAGAGACGGATTTGAAAAAGAATGCAATAAAATTTTGAGAAAGAACAGTTACAGAATAAATCAATTGCATTAAATGATGAGTGACGTTAGGTGAGAGATCGTGGTAAATGAAATGATTTAACACAGTTACCTAGGGCGGCGTCCCATCAGATTCCTCACGCTTTTACTAACCGTACATACACGTGTTCACCATCAGAAACTACTTGATGACAGCTGTGTTGTTCTGAATAGAACTTTACACCTTCTGATTCTGATCACTGCTTCTGATTGTTATCTTTTAGAAATGATCTAGTTCTGATAGGATCATCTTTCTTTCCAAGGATCACATCTTCTGAGTGAGCTGAGGAGAGTCTAAAAGATCTTTTGACTGTTGCCACTTTGGAAATTCTGAGAGTCTCTAAAGATGCAACAACTTGATCTTCTGAGACTTTCAGCTTCTGGAGCTTTGCTTCTTGGTTCTACAGCTTCTGATATGTTAATATCTATATCTGCAAAATTCTCAAACTGTTTGGCTTTGCAAGACCAAGCTTATCATCAAATCTGATATTGATTGATTCTTCTATAACCAATGTTTCAGTATTGTATACTTTGTAGCCTTTAAAGCGTTTAGAATATCCAAGAAGAAAACATTTTTGTGCCTGTCATACCCTAATTTTTGACCCCCCCTGAGATGGCATATCTTCAGGATTTTTCATCAGGTCAAGACAAGTTCCCAGAGCAGTTACTTCTCCATCTGGTATCTAATCGAGGATGCTCAAAGACAAGAAAGCTCAGGCAAAGGATCAATCAATACAAGGATTAGTCCCTAATACAATCATGGGGCTCAAGGACTTCATTTTTCTCATCTATGATTGATTAGACATCCAGTCATCTGAGTACAGGATTACTCAGATCAACAGACTAGGGTTTGGAGCCTATCAAGGACTAAAATCAGGGATCACCTTTGGGAAACCCTAAAAAGCCCTAAGGGACCATTCAAAGACATCAATCATCTTCAAATAACTCATACTACAAGGTCTACTGGACATCACACTTCAATTCAAAGTCTACAGTCATTATTTTCACATGGTCGACAAATTAGGGTTTTGACCTAATTCACCAAGATAGTGGACTTTTAATCAGGGCATGAATCCAAAACTCAAGACATGATTCAAAAATCTCTACTACCTCAATATAATCCATTTACATCAATCATTTGAGGAGAAGATCTTGTTTCTACACAAAAGCCCAAAAATTCACTTTGTCAGGGAAAAGTCAACTATGAAGGATCATCATTGACTTTTAAGGTTTTTGGTCAAATAACGATTTTCAAAGATCAATATCATCAATATATGGATGTCAAAGTCATTTGACCAAAGAAATTCAAAGAAATTCATCAAGGAACAAAAAGTCGGGAATTAGGGTTTTTGAAGGCATGGTGAGAACTCAAAATTTCACCTACACAACTCAAAAAACTTCCAACATGAAAGTTGTAGATCTTGCAAAATAAAACAACATCTTACAAGGGAACTTTTTTCAAAAGATCAACCATTTATGAAGTTTTGGAAATTTTGAAGTTTAGGTCATAAACACTTTTGGAAATTTAACCTAGTTTTCATCCAACTTTGGGCTCATTTTTCACAAATTTCCCAAATGATTCTGAAGAAGACATAAACTAATGATTTGAAGTAGATGTTTAGGGCTTTCCAAATTGTGTTCAACCTTCTCCAAATTCAATTTGAGCTAGGAGTTATGCTTGTTCAAAGTTGGCCTCATGAAGTAAAATTATAGGTCATGTGCAAATTGGAACTTTGCAATTTTGTGCATTTTGCTTCATGAATGGATGCTACACGACCCATAACATGTCTGAAACAATACCATGCATTCATTTTCACCATGGCATGAAGATTGAAGAAGATTCCCAAAAGCAAGAACATGTGATTATGTAATCATTACTTTTGAGAATTTATGATAAGCAATGATTCACCAATTGGAATCTTCTCCTAAGCCAATAGAAACTTGCTACATATCAGAAATGTTCCCTAAGATCCTGCAAGATCAATGGATAGGGGAAGCTAGCCCGAAAATGCATCATTGCATTTTGGAGATTCTTTGAATTTCTTCATGGCTAAGAAACCAAAACTCTCCCATTAAGCAAGCTCACACTCTCACTCAGTACTGAACCAATTGCCTATAAATAGAGGCCTCATTCTCGTTCAAAAAACACACCAAAGCAACAGAATTCTTGCTTTCTCTTTTCTTTCTTCATACTTAGTTTTTTCAAAGGTCCTTTGGCAAGAAGACTCGGATTCTTCAAACCAAAGCTCTCTCTTTGAAAATAAGTATTCAAACACATTGAGGGAGGCATTTGGAGGTGATCCAAACCTCTGGAACACTTCTGGGCGTGGAGAATCATCATCTCCACCTCTCATTTGGAGCACTTGCAGTTGGAGGGCCACAGAACAATTCAGGAGGTTTCAAGCCAAGCCAATCATCCAGGCACACTCCTCAGGTCATAGTGAAGCTAACCAGATGGCTGCAGCTCATCTGTAACTCCAAATTCAACAACCTCCATGTTCACTTGAAGCTGAAATCGAGGGAGGTCCATAGAACAATTCAGAAGGATTCAGGCTACAATAAGCATCCAATTAGCATCATTGAGTCTCAGGGAAGCTATTGAGATCATTCATTGAAGCCCAGGTGGTCTCTATCATCCTCACGACTTCCATTTTCAGAGGTAAGTTTCTGAACCTCACTTCTCTAATTTAAGTACTCTTTGTGAAATAGCTCGATTCTATCTTGTTCAGCATCATCAGAGGATTGAAAACCCTCTATCATCATCCATTTATCTTTCAGTATAGTCATTTAATTTGATTTTGAAATTTTAGGGTTCTTCACGATTTCTGGTAAATTAGTTAGATGTAGTTAATATTAATTCATGTTAGTTACATATTTAGAATCGTGAGTGAATTTAGAGAAAGTTTCATGTTTACATCATTGCAAATGGTTGAGAGTTGAGAGAGTTCAAAAATTTGAATTGATGGAGCTTGAGGTTGAAGACGAAGATGGAGGGTAGCGCCATTTTTCAAATCTCTGAGCGAAGTTTGTTTTATTTTTAATGATAGGCGTTTCCTTAACGAATGAATAACTTGCCCTAGTGGCCACACATGCGCTCTTAGTCTCCTCATGCCCAAGGTCTGGGGTTCGAATCCCCCTCGCCTCAGACCTTTTGATTTTATTTTCTTTTTTCCACTCTATGCACTAGACAACACACATATTGCAATGAATTGCCCTCTATAACACCATGCGCGCATTGGCTGGTTGGTGTGTGTTTTGATTGTTGGCTTCAAGGGCGTGGGTTCAAACCATGGTGAGGCCAAAATATTTTTTTTATCACTTTTTCTTTTCATTTTCTTCACAACTTCACATAATTAATTCACTTATCAAATTAAATCATTTTCACTTCATTTTTCACACACTTTTTATTTAACATATCTATTTTGTGAATAATCAAAAAAATCATAAAAATATTATTTATTTCATGTATTTTTATTAGGTTTAAAATAGTATGTTTTAGGTGTTTTCTTAAATACTTTAATACATATTTTCACTTTGTTTTAACCTAAATCATTTTGTAAATAAAGTTTATGATAAAACCCTAATTGTTTAGGTCTTAATTAAGTAAAAAATCCTTATTTTTACTTTAATTAAGTTGACTTTTGTCAATTCTCAAAACTGTTTTCAATCTCCGAATAAATCAAATGATTAGGGTTTTCAAACAACAAAACCTTGTATCATTCCAAATCATTTTCAATTGCTTTTACACCAGTACTGTAAAGTACTGGGCCTCTAATAGAGTGTAAGTCCCAAAAACCTTCTCTTCTTAGCTTGTTTTCAAAACTGTATTTTCAAAATCTTCTTTCTGTTTTTAAAACATTCTTCTGGTATTTGAAGGGCATTATTCCCGGTGAAACTCTTCAGATACCTATGTGACCTTTGTCCATCTTCACTTCTTCTGTTTTCAAAAAACCCTTAACTGTTTATCATATATATATATATTCAACTGTTATCAACAAAACAACAAAAATTACTGTTGAGGCTCTGTACATACTTCTTCAATGGCCTCCACTCCATCAGGGTTAGGCTTTACAAGCTTTCAATTTACAGCCTTTATTTAAATTACTGTCAAATATAAACTGTGCATATATTAGTTTAGAACTACGTTTGAGTATAAACCTTAGGACAGTTAAACTATATATATATTATAGGAATATGGCCTAGGATTGAGAATGTCTTCCCGGTGAAGGCTCTTTCCTAACTAGAGATCTGTAGTTAAAACCCCCAAGATGAATTATTCCCGGTTAAACATCTTGGCAAAAACCTTAGAATCCAAATAATAGGACACATCCACCCAAAGAGGAATTATTCCCGGTGAAACCTCTTACCCATTTGCTTAGAGCCAAAAATAAGTTCAAAACTACATAGCTTTCTCTTGTGCTATAACAAGGACCCTCGATTAGCCTCCTCTTGGGCTTTGTACAAGGACCCACAAGCTTCTTAAAAGAATTTCCAGCTTCCTCTTGAGCTTGTATACAAGGACCCATCAGGTTTCTTATAAACATAGGACAGGTCTTTAGTCACCTTTTAGCCTACCCTGGTGAGTTTCTTCCAATTTAAACCAGACTTTAAACAAGCTAAGTTTGTCTCAATTTTGCATTGAGTACACCTTTTGGAATGAGAGACATGGACAGTCTCTGTCACCCTTATCTTCATCAATCTTCCTTAGCAGAGTCTAGGATCCATGCTTTGGGTCATCCTCAGCATTGAGTCAGCCTTCATCTTGGGCTTTAAACAAGAAGTCTCCATTAGATAATCTTTCTGCCATTCATTTCCAACAAAACCCCTGGAAAGGGTTAGCCTCCAAAGTCAATTAAAATCAACCTCCATTTCAATAAATCCCTGGAAAGGGTTAGCTTCCACACATTCTTTCATTTTTAATATAAACCCCTGGAAAGGGTTAGCCTCCAAAGTCAATTAATAAAAATGTCAAAAAAATAAAGATTCATTTCTCTTAGGAGATAATTTCCCCAAAAGAGTCAAAACCCCTGGAAAGGGTCAGCCTCCAAAAAACATGATAAAGTCAGTCTTTTAACAGACAATTTCTCCAGCTGAGTCAAAATCCCTGGAAAGGGTTAGCTTCCAAAGAAAAACAGTCTTTCAATAAATAAAATCTCCTCAGTAGAGTCAAAACCAACAGAAACAGTTAGCCTCAACCTTGGGCTTCATACAAGGCACCCAAACAATAAAACTCCCCTGTCAGCCTCAACCTTGGGCATTGTACAAGGCAGATAATAGAGTCTCCCCAGTGAGTTCTTCATCACTCAGTAGCCACAACCTTGGGCTTTGTACAAGGCAGATAAACAATATTTTCATGTGTCAAAGATTCCTAACACTTAGGATCTTTCCCCATAGAGTCATCCATACTTAATTCATTTAAGAGTCTGCCACAACCTTGGGCTTTGTACAAGGCAGAAAATAATGTTTTCCCTAGCTACAGTCAGCCACAACCTTGGGCTTTGTACAAGGCACATAAAAATAGAGTCATTCATTCAATTATCCTCAACAGTCAGCCACAACCTTGGGCTTTGTACAAGGCACATAAATAGAGTCTCCCTAAGTAGAGTTAGCCTCAATTTTGGGCTTTGTACAGAACACAAAAATACCCTGTAATTAATCCCCAGTGGAGTCATCTCCCAGAGTCAATAATATTAATTAATCAATCAAAAAGCCTCAAGCTTGGGCCTCATACAAGCCAGCTAAAGTCAAATCTTTTATACAGTAGATAGACATAGCTTATCTCTATAGAGAGATATTTTTACTACTCTACCACATTCAAACAAACAAACATTTCAATTTCAATTTCAATCAAAGTCTCCCATTTAGGACTCTGAAAGACATGCTCTGGCACATCCCCAGACTTGTACACTTTCCCTAATTTGGATGAGCATCTTTCTTTCATTTTAGAGGCACGATGGCTGTCATACTTGATCAACCAAGTAGACTCCCCTCTTGAATGAAATGAATTCTGTTATTCTGTCACTCCTTTAAATGTTTGTGGTAGAATAGTACAAATACCTCTCTGTAAAGATGATTTCATGTCTCTTTACTGTAAACAGAGATTTAATTCCAAGCTTCAACCTTGAGCTTCAAGCAAGGCACCAAAAACAATTAATTTCCCTAGTTAGTTCCCCGAACTACATTAAGCTCTGACTTCCACTAGGGATATGTAGGCATGAGGTTCACAAGGAATCTCAGCGAGCTAATAAAATACCAAAAATAGTCAGTCTGTCTATCTGTCTGTCTTTCTTTAATCAAATCAATTCTCTCTCCTAACACAAAGGAGAAACTTTCCCAATCATTAGCAGCAAACACAATCACAAATGACACAGAGAAGGTTCCTGTAGAGTACTACAGATATGTAGGGTGTTTAAACACTTCCCTATGTATAACCGACCTCCCGGACTCCAGAATTTCTAGTCTAGGTGAAATCCCCACACTTAGCAAACTCCTAGGGTTTAGTTGAGATCTTTTTTCCCCTTTCCTACTCGTAGGACAAATAAGAAAGTTCGTGTGATATCGTAGGAAGAACTGAAATAAAATTCATCCCACCACGGGCGCATTCTCCTTCCAAATTTCGCGTGAAGGGTTTAGCGTGCCGTCCTCCCAAGTGAAACGGGGAGGTAAAGAAAACGACACCACAGTGCCTTAGAATCAAACTTACCAAGATGATCTTTAGTGTTCAGAATAAAACACACACATCCAAAAGGATGAAAATATGAAATGTTGGGCTTTCTGTTCTTCCACAATTTATAAGGAGTCTTATTTAGAATAGGTCTTATAGAGATTCTATTCTGAATATAACATGCAGTGTTTCTTGCTTCTGCCCAGAAGTGCTTGGCCATATTGATCTCATTGATCATGGTTCTGGCCATTTCTTGCAGAGTCCTATTCTTTCGCTCTACAACTCCATTTTGCTGTGGAGTTCTAGGACAAGAGAAATCATGGGCAATACCATTATCTTTGAAGAACCCCTCAAAGAATCTTTTCTCAAATTCGCCACCATGATCACTTCCGACCTTTATGATTTTGCACTCCTTATCAGATTGGATCTGAGTGCAGAATTCAAAGAACA
The DNA here is from genome assembly GCF_029867415.1 of Vicia villosa. Lineage (NCBI taxonomy): Eukaryota > Viridiplantae > Streptophyta > Magnoliopsida > Fabales > Fabaceae > Vicia > Vicia villosa. Next base: position 15,932 of record NW_026706375.1, on the reverse strand, counting down.
CTGAATGTGACTCATCCTTGTGTTTTAAGAACTTTACCCATGTCCAGCGGCTATAATCATCTACGATGACTAATCCATATTTCTTCCCTCTGATAGATGTTGTTTTGACTGGTCCAAACAGATCAATATGCAGAAGTTCTAACGGCCTTGAGGAAGAGACAACATTCTTAGATTTGAATGCAGGTTTGGAGAACTTGCCCTTCTGACATGCTTCACAAAGAGCATCTGATTTATATTTCAGATTTGGGAGTCCTCTGACCAGATTTAGTTTGTTAATCTGAGAAATCTTTCTCAAACTAGCATGTCCTAATCTTCTGTGCCAGACCCATTGCTCTTCAGAAATAGACATAAGGCAAGTCACCTTTTGCTTCTCAAGATCTGAAAGATCAATCTTATAAATGTTGTTCTTTCTCTTGCCTGTAAATAGGATTGAGCCATCCTTCTGACTTACAGCCTTGCAAGACTTTTGATCGAAGATTATATCATAACCATTGTCACTTAATTGACTTATGGACAATAAGTTATGCGTTAATCCTTCTACAAGAAGTACATTAGTTATGGAAGGAGAGTTACCAATACTTATGGTTCCAGAGCCAATAATCTTGCCCTTCTGATCTCCCCCAAACTTGACTTCTCCACCAGGTTTAAGCACCAGGTCTTGGAACATAGACCTTTTTCTCGTCATGTGTCGCGAGCATCTAGAGTCCAGGTACCATGACATTTTGTGCTTTGACTTCTTTGCTGCTAAGGATATCTGCAACAGAAATTATCTTCTCCTTAGGTACCCACAATTTCTTGGGTCCTTTCTTGTTAGTCTTCCTCAAGTTCTGATTGAACTTGGGTTTAGCATAATAATTAACAAGAGGAACAACATGATATTCTTTAGGTTTGACAACATGATATTTCTTAGGTTGTGTCACATGCTTCTTGGTGTGTTCAGTGTTAAAACTCTGTGCATGTGAAGTGAGCCTAATATCATGTGCGTAGCCATATTTTAACTGATCATACAATGGCTTGTATGTGATTTTCAAATCATCAACAGGTTCAAATTTATGTGAGGTATCACCCCCATAGCCAAAGCCAAACCTTTTGTTTCCAGAAACACCATATATCATAGAAGCAAGATGACTTCTGCCAATACTTCTAGATAGGAACTTTCTGAAGCTCGAGTCATATTCTTTCAGAATATGATTGAGACTAAGAATGCATTTTTCTGATTCAGAAAGAGATCCACTTTCTTTGGATAATTTTAAAACTTTTTCCTTTAGTTCAGAATTTTCCAATTCCAGCTTCTTAGTTTCAAATTCAAATTGCTTTTTCAGCTTTTTGTATTTGATACTAAGATGAGCCTTGAGTTCCAGAAGTTTAGTCAAACTGGAAACTAATTCATCTCTAGATAGTTCAGAAAATACCTCTTCAGAATTTGATTCTGATGTAGATTCTGATCCATCATCCACTGTGGCCATCAGTGCAAAGTTGGCTTGCTCTCCTTCAGAGTCTGATTCTGATTCTGATTCAGAATCATCCCATGTTTCCATAAGACCTTTCTTCTTATGAAACTTCTTCTTGGGATTCTCCTTCTGAAGTTTTGGACATTCATTCTTGAAGTGTCCAAGCTCATTGCACTCATAGCAGACGACCTTCTTCTTGTCAGATCTTCTGCCACCAGAAGATTCTCCTTGTTCAAATTTCTTTGAACTTCTGAAGCTCTTGAACTTCCTTTGCTTGCTCTTCCAGAGTTGTTTTACCCTTCTGGAGATCATGGACAATTCATCTTCTTCTTCTTCTTCTTCTTCTGATTCTGATTCTTCAGAATCTACTTCTTCAGCATTTTTTAAAATTAGATTTTAATGCAATAGACTTACCTTTCTTCTGAGGCTCATTTGCATCCAGCTCTATCTCATGGCTTCTCAAGGCACTGATTAGCTCTTCCAAAGAAACCTCGTTCAGATTCTTTGCAATCTTGAATGCAGTCACCATTGGGCCCCATCTTCAGGGCAAGCTTCTGATGATCTTCTTTACATGATCAGTCTTGGTGTAGCCTTTTTCCAGAACTCTTAATCCAGCAGTTAGCGTTTGAAATCTTGAGAACATCTTCTCAATATCTTCATCTTCCTCCATCTTGAAAGCTTCATATTTCTGGATTAGAGCTAGAGCTTTAGTCTCCTTGACTTGGGCATTTCCTTCATGGGTCATTTTCAATGGCTCATATATATCATAGGCAGTTTCCCTATTAGATATCTTCTCATACTCAGCATGGGAGATAGCATTCAGCAAAACAGTCCTACATTTATGATGATTCTTGAAAAGCTTCTTTTGATCATCATCCATTTCTTGTCTGGTAAGCCTTAAGCCTGTAGCTTTTACTGGATGTTTGTAACCATCCATCAGAAGATCCCATAATTCACCATCTAGACCAAGGAAGTAACTTTCTAATTTATCCTTCCAGTATTTAAAGTTTTCACCATCAAATACTGGTGGTCTAGTATAACCATTGTTACCATTTCCATTGTATTGCTTAGTAGAGCCAGATGTAGATGTAGATGTGTTTGTTGGAATTTCACCAGCCATCTTTTACTGAAGCGTTTTCTCTTCTTGAATCTTTTCTAAACATGGTTAAGTGCTTGCACCATAGAACCGGCGCTCTGATGCCAATTGAAGGATAGAAAAACACTTAGAAAGGGGTGGGGGTTTGAATAAGGGTAGCTTTAAAACTTGTAAGGTAAAAACTATTTGCACAAAGATTTTTATCCTAGTTCGTTGTTAACTAAACTACTCCAGTCCACCCCCTTGGAGTGATTTACCTCACCTGAGGATTTAATCCACTAATCACACTTGATTACAATGGTTTTCCACTTAGAAACACTTTAAGTCTTCTAGAGTATACTGATCACAACTTGATCACTCTAGGAACAACCTGCTTAGACACCTTCTAAGACTTGCTAGAGTATACTGATCAACAACCTGATCACTCTAGTTCTTACAACTTAATGTAAACAAATTCTTTTAAGAGTTACAATGCTTCTTATAAAGCTATTATCACAAATGTGATTTTCTCTTAAGTTTAAGCTTAAATCTCACTAAAATATTATAACAGCAATGTAGTGAGCTTGATGATGAAGTTAGAGAGCTTTTGAATTTGACAGCGTTTTTGTATAATGCGCAAGTGTTGTATAGAGATTCTCATCAAAACTTCATATTTATAGGCGCTTGAGAAGATGACCGTTGGGAGCATTTAATGCTTTGCATAATCCGTACAACATTGCATTTAATGTTTCACTCTTTTGTCAACTACCTCGAGCCTTGTTTCCGCTGTGACTAGTGACGTTGCCGTTAATAGCTTCTAACGTTCCTTTTTTCAGTCAGCGTAGCCTGTCAGTCTAGTACTTGCTTCTGATCTGATGTTTGTATAAACAACGTTTGAATGTCATCAGAGTCAAACAGCTTGGTGCAGAGCATCTTTCTTGTCTTCTGACCTTGAAGTATTTCTGAGTGTGATACCATGAGAACTTCAGTGCTTCTGCTTCTGATCTCAAGTTCTTCTGATGCTTCCATAGACCCATGTTCTGATTCTGCTTGACCATCTTCTGATGTCTTGCCAGACCATGTTCTGATGTTGCATGCTGAACCTTCTGAGTCAGTGCTTCTTGCGCTGATTTTGTGCATACTCTTTATGTAATTCCTGAAATGGAAATTGCATAGAATTAGAGTACCACATTATCTCATACAAAATTCATATGCTTGTTATCATCAAAATTAAGAATATTGATTAGAACAAATATTGTTCTATCAAATGCAAGGGGCGTGACATGCTTCGACCAGTCAATATAAGGCAATTAGGTCAAGATTAAGAGAATCACTCAGAAACGTCAAACAATCAGGGGCATGCACCCAAGTGGATTTTAAGCTACTTCCCGATCAGTCAGGGGCATCATGCTAAGTACTAGGGGCATGTCACCCATAGTACGCATCTCATAAGGTCCTCGTGAGGTGAATCTCTTCAAATTCCCTAATAGCTAGGGCAAAGCTATGCAAGGCATGTTCAACACTTCGATCAATACTCATTGGTGTTTTCCAATCAGTACGAGTCTAGGAACGGCAAGTGCTATAATCACTGGGGGCAACATTCAAGACATCCATATCTTCCCACAAAGCTGGTTTCACCGGACCATATCCCCAAAGAGTAATCATTAAGAAGATACCTTCAAATGTTATCGTCCCAACAAAGACTTAGTTCCTTAACGGAGTTTACATCTTCGGCACTGCCGATTCCCCGACTCTTTTCTCTTCTCCAAAAAAGGTTATTCATCTCTCTTATCCCCAATCAGGGTACATCAAGATCAATCATTCAAAAGGCTCTCATCCCCAAGGAGAAGCCAAGAACCCCCAGCTAAGTATCCTCGGGTTCTGTATTCTCCACAACAGTCAAGGATTTATTTTCCCCTCCAGACGCTGCTACAATCTTCTATCATTATTAACAAACATTTTGCATTCATACATCATATGCCTCATGGCACACACATAACATATATACGCCTCATGGCATATGCATACAATCTCATTCATTTCAAAAAATAAACATTACAATACATGCATCACGACATTGCGTAAGATTAATACTGCTTTTTCAGTCTATTCCTACAAACCAAATGAATAAGTATCTTCTAGATATAGTGCAGAGATAATCAAGTCAACGATTTAATTCTGACGCTCATTCAAGACAGAGATTTAATTCTGATACTTAGTTCCGTAACGATCATCCTCCTAGACTTAAAGCGGTAACCTTGGACGGTTCCGAAACGGTCAACGCAGAGGTTTTCAAATCCTTCATCAAGATATAATCAATAGATTTATTCTGATGAACAAACCATCAACACATTTCCCAGATGGCATCTGCAAGTCCATCTCAGGTAATGTTTCGATCTGCCAATAACACTCCGCAGACAGCATTCAAATGCAATTTCCAACATCACGTCCGGTGGAGGTAAGTGCAAATTTTCAGGGCATCTAAAATATTCAATCATCTTCTACCTTCAGATTTTAAACAATCTCTTCAGGTTTAAGAAGATTGAATAGGGGCAACTGTTTTACCCCAAAATTTGCCCGCATCTTTTTTCAAGAAGACTTCTATCTAAAAATTAAGAGTTTCATATAATCTTGGATTTTTATCCCATAAATATCCTGATTTATGAACACTTGGTTTTTAGAATTTTTCTTATACGGTATTTTGGGCTCGCTGTCGAATTTATTCTTACACAAACGCCAAGTACTGTTTATTACTTCACACACGCTATTTATTTGAGATTTATTTACAGATAAATAGTACTGACGCAATTGGTACAGAATTAAATCTTTTGCAGGCGCAGAGTCCGGGGACTCAGACTGTACTGGTAACAAGTAAATTATTATTAATTTTTGTTTCCCACTAATTTTTGTACTATATTCCATTATTTTCAAAATCTTTTCCTTTCTTTTCAAATCTCTTTCTTTCAAAAATCAAATCCTAACTTTATTCTATACATCTCTCTTTTTTCCAACACTATCATACACTTTCTTTCAAATCCTACTTCCACTCAAATTTTCCTTTTGTACGGAATCACTTCATTCCCCAACGTCTCTATCTTTCTTTTCATTCTATAAATACCTCTCATTTTTTCCATAAAATCTCACATCAAATTCTAATTCATCTCTCAAATTTCTACTTCATATTCATTCTCTCTTCTTCCCCGGCAAAATGGCGAAGTGGATGGAAACGTGTTTTCTTATGGTCATCACTGTCGTGGTGGTAATCATGTCCTTCTTCTGTCTGCATAGTCCTGAAAAATGTGGAACTGGGTTGTTTACACTCCCAATCATCTTGTCATACCCTAATTTTTGACCCCCCTGAGATGGCATATCTTCAGGATTTTTCATCAGGTCAAGACAAGTTCCCAGAGCAGTTACTTCTCCATCTGGTATCTAATCGAGGATGCTCAAAGACAAGAAAGCTCAGGCAAAGGATCAATCAATACAAGGATTAGTCCCTAATACAATCATGGGGCTCAAGGACTTCATTTTTATCATCTATGATTGATTAGACATCCAGTCATCTTAGTACAGGATTACTCAGATCAACAGACTAGGGTTTGGAGCCTATCAAGGACTAAAATCAGGGATCACCTTTGGGAAACCCTAAAAAGCCCTAAGGGACCATTCAAAGACATCAATCATCTTCAAATAACTCATACTACAAGGTCTACTGGACATCACACTTCAATTCAAAGTCTACAGTCATTATTTTCACATGGTCGACAAATTAGGGTTTTGACCTAATTCACCAAGATAGTGGACTTTTAATCAGGGCATGAATCCAAAACTCAAGACATGATTCAAAAATCTCTACTACCTCAATATAATCCATTTACATCAATCATTTGAGGAGAAGATCTTGTTTCTACACAAAAGCCCAAAAATTCACTTTGTCAGGGAAAAGTCAACTATGAAGGATCATCATTGACTTTTAAGGTTTTTGGTCAAATAACGATTTTCAAAGATCAATATCATCAATATATGGATGTCAAAGTCATTTGACCAAAGAAATTCAAAGAAATTCATCAAGGAACAAAAAGTCGGGAATTAGGGTTTTTGAAGGCATGGTGAGAACTCAAAATTTCACCTACACAACTCAAAAAACTTCCAACATGAAAGTTGTAGATCTTGCAAAATAAAACAACATCTTACAAGGGAACTTTTTTCAAAAGATCAACCATTTATGAAGTTTTGGAAATTTTGAAGTTTAGGTCATAAACACTTTTGGAAATTTAACCTAGTTTTCATCCAACTTTGGGCTCATTTTTCACAAATTTCCCAAATGATTCTGAAGAAGACATAAACTAATGATTTGAAGTAGATGTTTAGGGCTTTCCAAATTGTGTTCAACCTTCTCCAAATTCAATTTGAGCTAGGAGTTATGCTTGTTCAAAGTTGGCCTCATGAAGTAAAATTATAGGTCATGTGCAAATTGGAACTTTGCAATTTTGTGCATTTTGCTTAATGAATGGATGCTACACGACCCATAACATGTCTGAAACAATACCATGCATTCATTTTCACCATGGCATGAAGATTGAAGAAGATTCCCAAAAGCAAGAACATGTGATTATGTAATCATTACTTTTGAGAATTTATGATAAGCAATGATTCACCAATTGGAATCTTCTCCTAAGCCAATAGAAACTTGCTACATATCAGAAATGTTCCCTAAGATCCTGCAAGATCAATGGATAGGGGAAGCTAGCCCGAAAATGCATCATTGCATTTTGGAGATTCTTTGAATTTCTTCATGGCTAAGAAACCAAAACTCTCCCATTAAGCAAGCTCACACTCTCACTCAGTACTGAACCAATTGCCTATAAATAGAGGCCTCATTCTCGTTCAAAAAACACACCAAAGCAACAGAATTCTTGCTTTCTCTTTTCTTTCTTCATACTTAGTTTTTTCAAAGGTCCTTTGGCAAGAAGACTCGGATTATTCAAACCAAAGCTCTCTCTTTGAAAATAAGTATTCAAACACATTGAGGGAGGCATTTGGAGGTGATCCAAACCTCTGGAACACTGCTGGGCGTGGAGAATCATCATCTCCACCTCTCATTTGGAGCACTTGCAGTTGGAGGGCCACAGAACAATTCAGGAGGTTTCAAGCCAAGCCAATCATCCAGGCACACTCCTCAGGTCATAGTGAAGCTAACCAGATGGCTGCAGCTCATCTGTAACTCCAAATTCAACAACCTCCATGTTCACTTGAAGCTGAAATCGAGGGAGGTCCATAGAACAATTTAGAAGGATTCAGGCTACAATAAGCATCCAGTTAGCATCATTGAGTCTCAGGGAAGCTATTGAGATCATTCATTCAAGCCCAGGTGGTCTCTATCATCCTCACGACTTCCATTTTCAGAGGTAAGTTTCTGAACCTCACTTCTCTAATTTAAGTACTCTTTGTGAAATAGCTCGATTCTATCTTGTTCAGCATCATCAGAGGATTGAAAACCCTCTATCATCATCCATTTATCTTTCAGTATAGTCATTTAATTTGATTTTGAAATTTTAGGGTTCTTCACGATTTCTGGTAAATTAGTTAGATGTAGTTAATATTAATTCATGTTAGTTACATATTTAGAATCGTGAGTGAATTTAGAGCAAGTTTCATGTTTACATCATTGCAAATGGTTGAGAGTTGAGAGAGTTCAGAAATTTGAATTGATGGAGCTTGAGGTTGAAGACGAAGATGGAGAGTGGCGCCATTTTTCAAATCTCCGAGCGAAGTTTGTTTTATTTTTAATGATAGGCGTTTCCTTAACGAATGAATAACTTGCCCTAGTGGCCACACATGCGCTCTTAGTCTCCTCATGCCCAAGGTCTGGGGTTCGAATCCCCCTCGCCTCAGACCTTTTGATTTTATTTTCTTTTTTCCACTCTATGCACTAGACAACACACATATTGCAATAAAATGCCCTCTATAACACCATGCGCGCGTTGGCTGGTTGGTGTGTGTTTTGATTGTTGGCTTCAAGGGCGTGGGTTCAAACCATGGTGAGGCCAAAATATTCTTTTTATCACTTTTTCTTTTCATTTTCTTCACAACTTCACATAATTAATTCACTTATCAAATTAAATCGTTTTCACTTCATTTTTCACACACTTTTTATTTAACATATCTATTTTGTGAATAATCAAAAAAATCATAAAAATATTATTTATTTCATGTATTTTTATTAGGTTTAAAATAGTATGTTTTAGGTGTTTTCTTAAATACTTTAATACATATTTTCACTTTGTTTTAACCTAAATCATTTTGTAAATAAAGTTTATGATAAAACCCTAATTGTTTAGGTCTTAATTAAGTAAAAAATCCTTATTTTTACTTTAATTAAGTTGACTTTTGTCAATTCTCAAAACTGTTTTCAATCTCCGAATAAATCAAATGATTAGGGTTTTCAAACAACAAAACCTTGTATCATTCCAAATCATTTTCAATTGCTTTTACACCAGTACTGTAAAGTACTGGGCCTCTAATAGAGTGTAAGTCCCAAAAACCTTCTCTTCTTAGCTTGTTTTCAAAACTGTATTTTCAAAATCTTCTTTCTGTTTTTAAAACATTCTTCTGGTATTTGAAGGGCATTATTCCCGGTGAAACTCTTCAGATACCTATGTGACCTTTGTCCATCTTCACTTCTTCTGTTTTCAAAAAACCCTTAACTGTTTATCATATATATATATATTCAACTGTTATCAACAAAACAACAAAAATTACTGTTGAGGCTCTGTATATACTTCTTCAATGGCCTCCACTCCATCCAGGTTAGGCTTTACAAGCTTTCAATTTACAGCCTTTATTTAAATTACTGTCAAATATAAACTGTGCATATATTAGTTTAGAACTACGTTTGAGTATAAACCTTAGGACAGTTAAACTATATATATATTATAGGAATATGGCCTAGGATTGAGAATGTCTTCCCGGTGAATGCTCTTTCCTAACTAGAGATCTGTAGTTAAAACCCCCAAGATGAATTATTCCCGGTGAAACATCTTGGCAAAAACCTTAGAATCCAAATAATAGGACACATCCACCCAAAGAGGAATTATTCCCGGTGAAACCTCTTACCCATTTGCTTAGAGCCAAAATAAGTTCAAAACTACATAGCTTTCTCTTGTGCTATAACAAGGACCCTCGATTAGCCTCCTCTTGGGCTTTGTACAAGGACCCACAGGCTTCTTAAAAGCATTTCCAGCTTCCTCTTGAGCTTGTATACAAGGACCCATCAGGTTTCTTATAAACATAGGACAGGTCTTTAGTCACCTTTTAGCCTACCCTGGTGAGTTTCTTCCAATTTAAACCAGACTTTAAACAAGCTAAGTTTGTCTCAATTTTGCATTGAGTACACCTTTTGGAATGAGAGACATGGACAGTCTCTGTCACCCTTATCTTCATCAATCTTCCTTAGCAGAGTCTAGGATCCATGCTTTGGGTCATCCTCAGCATTGAGTCAGCCTTCATCTTGGGCTTTAAACAAGAAGTCTCCATTAGATAATCTTTCTGCCATTCATTTTCAACAAAACCCCTGGAAAGGGTTAGCCTCCAAAGTCAATTAAAATCAACCTCCATTTCAATAAATCCCTGGAAAGGGTTAGCTTCCACACATTCTTTCATTTTTAATATAAACCCCTGGAAAGGGTTAGCCTCCAAAGTCAATTAATAAAAATGTCAAAAAAATAAAGATTCATTTCTCTTAGGAGATAATTTCCCCAAAAGAGTCAAAACCCCTGGAAAGGGTCAGCCTCCAAAAAACATGATAAAGTCAGTCTTTTAACAGACAATTTCTCCAGCTGAGTCAAAATCCCTGGAAAGGGTTAGCTTCCAAAGAAAAACAGTCTTTCAATAAATAAAATCTCCTCAGTAGAGTCAAAACCAACAAAAACAGTTAGCCTCAACCTTGGGCTTCATACAAGGCACCCAAACAATAAAACTCCCCTGTCAAGAGTCAGCCTCAACCTTGGGCATTGTACAAGGCAAATAATAGAGTCTCCCCAGTGAGTTCTTCATCACTCAGTAGCCACAACCTTGGGCTTTGTACAAGGCAGATAAACCATATTTTCATGTGTCAAAGATTTCTAACACCTAGGATCTTTCCCCATAGAGTCATCCATACTTAATTCATTTAAGAGTCTGCCACAACCTTGGGCTTTGTACAAGGCAGAAAATAATGTTTTCCCTAGCTACAGTCAGCCACAACCTTGGGCTTTGTACAAGGCACATAAAATAGAGTCATTCATTCAATTATCCTCAGCAGTTAGCCACAACCTTGGGCTTTGTACAAGGCACATAAATAGAGTCTCCCTAAGTAGAGTCAGCCTCAATTCTGGGCTTTGTACAGAACACAAAAATACCCTGTAATTAATCCCTAGTGGAGTCATCTCCCAGAGTCAATAATATTAATTAATCAATCAAAAAGCCTCAAGCTTGGGCCTCATACAAGCCAGCTAAAGTCAAATCTTTTATACAGTAGATAGACATAGCTTATCTCTATAGAGAGATATTTTTACTACTCTACCACATTCAAACAAACAAACATTTCAATTTCAATTTCAATCAAAGTCTCCCATTTAGGACTCTGAAAGACATGCTCTGGCACATCCCCAGACTTGTACACTTTCCCTAATTTGGATGAGCATCTTTCTTTCATTTTAGAGGCACGATGGCTGTCATACTTGATCAACCAAGTAGACTCCCCTCTTGAATGAAATGAATTCTGTTATTGTGTCACTCCTTTAAATGTTTGTGGTAGAATAGTACAAATACCTCTCTGTAAAGATGATTTCATGTCTCTTTACTGTAAACAGAGATTTAATTCCAAGCTTCAACCTTGAGCTTCAAGCAAGGCACCAAAAACAATTAATTTCCCTAGTTAGTTCCCCGAACTACATTAAGCTCTGACTTCCACTAGGGATATGTAGGCATGAGTTTCACAAGGAATCTCAGCGAGCTAATAAAATACCAAAAATAGTCAGTCTGTCTATCTGTCTGTCTTTCTTTAATCAAATCAATTCTCTCTCCTAACACAAAGGAGAAACTTTCCCAATCATTAGCAGCAAACACAATCACAAATGACACAGAGAAGGTTCCTGTAGAGTACTACAGATATGTAGGGTGTTTAAACACTTCCCTATGTATAACCGACCTCCCGGACTCCAGAATTTCTAGTCTAGGTGAAATCCCCACACTTAGCAAACTCCTAGGGTTTAGTTGAGATCTTTTTTCCCCTTTCCTACTCATAGGACAAATAAGAAAGTTCGTGTAATATCGTAGGAAGAACTGAAATAAAATTCATCCCACCACGGGCGCATTCTCCTTCCAAATTTCGCGTGAAGGGTTTAGCGTGCCATCCTCCCAAGTGAAACGGGGAGGTAAAGAAAACGACACCACAGAAAAATGGCGACTCTGCTGGGGATATAAGTGTTAAAAACCTTGGTTTTTCATCCAAACCAATGGTTGACCTGTTGCTGGTCCAGCCCCAATGAGGAATTAGGGATGCCAAATTCCCCCTCAAACAAGAGAGGTGCTGCCTAACCTCTGTGTCATATCATGTGTTTGTTGCATATATATTTGTTTATTTTGTTTATTCTGTATCGGGAAAGGGCTTGATTCCCCCTTGTGGTGAGAAATCCTATACCCGGATTTGAGTGCAACATAAGATAGGATGGAGGATGTCTTCCCGGTGAAGGCCCTCTAATCTTGGTTTCCAAGTCTACTCTTGGGATTTGCCTGGCTGGTTGTGATTAACTGCGCCACTGCATTCCGAGACTGATTTGTATCAGGAGGACCTAGAAACACATTAACCCCACTTAAAGCCTTTTTTAGGACGTAGAGCGGTGATTACGGAAGTAATTGTCACGCAGATACTACACTCAGAGAAAACTCTCTTATAGATACCAATCAACGTATCTTTAAGGTTGAGCAAAAACTCTGAGACCCCTAGAACCCGTTCTACAGGTACAAAAATCCTTAACCTTAGTTTACCATTGGGGCGGGATTTGCGTTTGGACTTCATGACCACTATACCCTTCAACGCCATGTTTGTTTAAAACTCTTGTGTGTGCATTCATGCATTCATGCATCATTCATTAATAAACAACTAAAAAACAAAAAGAGTCTTTTTCGAGTCGTTTTTCAAGGAAACTAAATAACGAACGTTTTGAACTTCATAGAAAGAGAGAAACGGAGAAAGGACTTAAGGATCTATACCATGGATTATGGAAGAAAAAGAGCTAGGAAATACACCTTCAAGATTCCCCAGGTCGAGGAACTGGGAAAGCTCGGAAAACTGGTGGTCAACCCCCAGGCTTTCAAGGAGAAGTATGGAAAACTTCTGCCTTTGCTCAATACCAACATGGTGGATGGGATCCTTCCCACCTTGGTACAGTTTTACGATCCAACGTATCACTGCTTCACCTTTCCAGATTATCAGCTCATGCCTACGTTAGAGGAGTACTCTCGTCTGATTGGAATACCCGTGTACGCGCAAGATCCGTACTCCAGTTTGGAAAAGAATCCTGATGACGTTATCATTGCTGCAACTACTCCTTTGAACGTAGTCGACATCAGAACTCATATGGTGAGTAGAGGAGGAATTCAAGGATTGCCTTCCAAATTCCTGTTTGATCAAGCTCGGTACTTCGTCAGCATCCAAGATATGAGCGCTTTTGAGGAAATCTTGGCTTTGCTTATCTACGGATTGTTTTTGTTTCCTAACATTAACGATTTCGTCGACATCAACGCAATTAAGATCTTCTTAATTGGAAATCCAGTTCCAACCTTGCTTGCGGATGCTTATCACTCTGTGCATTCAAGAAACCTGCAGCGAGGAGGATTAATCACATGCTGCGTACCGTTGTTATACGAATGGTTCGTTTCGCACCTGCCAAAGTCTAGCACTTTCTGGAACATGAGGGATGGCCTTTACTGGTCACAGAAAATCATGTCTCTCACTCATACAGACATTGATTGGTGTAGTCCTGACAACGACGAAACCAAGATCATCTTCAGTTGCGGAAGTTTTCCCAACATACCCCTTATTGGAACTAAGGGAGGAATCAGTTACAATCCAGCTTTAGCCCGTCGTCAATACGGCTATCCCATGAAAAATATTCCAAGTAACATTCAATTGGAGGGTCTGTTCTTCAAGAACATCGACGATCATGGCAACATGCTGAAGAAGGAAATTGTCCAAGCCTGGCGTCTTGTTCACAGCAAAGGGAGAAGATTGTTAGGAAAACATCTTTGCATCTCCCTGGATCCTTACCTTCAATGGGTACGCGTCAGAGCATTCAAGCTCAGGATGCCATATCAACATCAAGAACCTATTCCCCTAAGGGAACCAATTTACCTTTTCTCCACCGATGTTGAAAGACTTCAAGCGGCATTAAACAAGGTATGCCAAGAAAGGAATGCTTGGAGGAACAAGTATCGAATTGTCAACACGGAAAATGTTGAAATTCAAAACATCCTAAGAAGGAAGGATGAGTTACTTGAAGTACTCGATCGACAAGTGACACAATCATCACTTTCTCATCATATCCCTCCTGCTTCCTGGATCATCGATCAACTCACGTCAGAAAACGCTCAGCTCAAGAAACAGAAGAAGATATTAGAACGTGAAGTCGGCTCTTCATCAAAGTTTTAGAGTCCTTTCTCTCAGTTTCTCTGTATTTCCATTTTCAAAGTGTGTAAAAACGGCGTTATCGCTTAATTAATAAAAGTTTGATGTTTCATAACGTAATTATGGTGTTTCCTTGAAAAATAAATAACTTAATTGCATATCATACATCGCTTTAGTCGTACGCACTGACACGAGAATTGTCGCGGATCTAATAGTCACTTTCCTTTCTCCAGAAAGAGAGGAGGAGAAGGAGGTGAACCAAGACTTTCAAGCTGTCTCATCCATACAACACTCGTTCAAGTCGCAAGAAAAGAATGGAAGACTTTGAGCAAGAGAATGAAGAACTCAGAGAAGAGATTAATACTCTCAAAGGTACTGTTGAAAGGCTCAATAGTATGGTAGAAGCCCTGGTAGTTGCGCAGAATCGACCAACGCCAGAAGAACCACAAAGGACTGTGGTTTCCGAGATTGTTTCTACTCCTATTCCTCAGTATACCATGCCGCCTGATCGACCTTGGGGCATGCCGTATAACTTTACTCCAGAAGGGTACATACCTCCAGCTTCTGAAGCTCCAAAAGTCACCATGGATATGCGTCCACCGGAGGGTTACAAACCTTTGGAAATTGAAGTTCCAAGAGCAACGGCAATGGGTTTCGCACAACAGAATGCTGAGATTCCAAGATCTGCTGTCATGGCTTCTCCACAGCCGATTATGCATACTTTTCCCCCGCAAGGCGGACAAGTATATCATCACGCTCCAAGTGAGGATGCTGGCGTGTATGAAAGATTGGACGAGTTCCAAGAACAGTTTCTGCAAATGCAGAAGGAACTCAAGACTCTCCGAGGACAAGATCTATTTGGAAAGAATGCTGCAGACCTCTGTCTGGTTCCAAATGTTAAGATTCCTCACAAATTCAAAGTACCAGAATTCGAGAAGTACAAAGGGAATTCATGCCCACAAAGTCATCTTGTGATGTACGCTCGAAGAATGTCAACTCAGACTGATAATCAACAATTGCTCATTCATTATTTTCAAGACAGCCTGACTGGTGCTGCACTCAAATGGTACATGAACTTGGACAGTTCAGAGATTCGTACTTTTCGAGACCTCGGAGAGGCCTTCGTCAAACAGTATAAGTACAATCTGGATATGGCTCCCGACAGAGATCAACTCCGGGCCATGACTCAAAAGGATAGAGAAAGCTTCAAGGAATACGCTCAGAGATGGCGTGAAGTTGCTGCTCAAATTTGTCCACCACTTGAAGAGAAAGAAATGACAAAAATCTATCTCAAAACTTTAAGTCCATTTTACTACGGACGAATGGTTGCAAGTGCACCAAGTGACTTTACCGAGATGGTAAACATGGGTGTACGTTTAGAAGAAGCAGTTCGAGAAGGACGCTTGAACAAAGAACCAGAATCTTCTGTTGGTCCAAGGAAGTATGGAAGTTCTTTCCAGAAGAAAAAGGATCAAGATGTCAGCAATGTCTTGCACAAAATCAAGAAGAAATTCCAACCTCAAGTTGCAACAATAACTCCGGTTGTTAACTCAGCGCCAGCTTATCAACCTCAGGTCTCGCAACAACAAATTCAACAAAGGTCGCAGCAACCTCAGCAGCAGGTTCGACCTCCAAATTACAACAATCGGGCTCCAAGGTATCCTGCCTTTGACCCCGTACCAATGCCGTATGCAGAATTGTTTCCAACATTACTGGCAAAAGGACTCATTCAGACGAG